>NW_028154341.1:0-27288 GCF_965231275.1 Zosterops lateralis
GGTTTGGGGAAAAAACAAATGGAGAGCACCTTAGGCTGGGGGTTCCTCCTTCCCCAAGTTATTCTCAAGAAGTCAGTGGGCACCTTGTGTCTGTGAAAACCTCCAAAACACCAAGATTCAGCCCAAAAGTCCTCCAAACATCAAGACACAGATAAAAAACGACCCAAACACCAAGACTCAGCCAAAACCGCTTCTAAAATACAAAGATTCAGCCCGTTGCAAAAAACCAAAGCATCAACATTTAGCCCAATAAAGCTGAGAAACATCAAGATTCACCCCCACGAAAATCGTGGATCCTCCTCCTGGTCACCTGCTGCATGTGGGGGGGCAACACTCCTGGGGCTGGGGGGAGGCTGCAGATACAGGGAGGGGTGGAACCTTCTGCTGCCTCCTCTTTCTACTCCTCCTCCTCCTGTGTCCCTACTCCTTCTAACACTCCATTTCCTCCTACTATTCCTCTTTCTCCTGCACAATCCAACCTTCTCCTCCCATGAGCATCCTTTAAACACTTGCTTTTTCAACCCTGCTTCTCCTTCCCTTCCCCTCCTGCCCCAGGCCCAGCACCCACTGCCGGCTCCCTCTTCCCCCCCAAACCCACAGCATCCCACCGGAGGGGCACGGATGGAGCTGGGGCAGCTCGGGCTGGGGCAGCGCTGGGCTCTCGGCCGCTCCCGCCCGCACTCGCTCCCCACTGCAGCCGCTCCCGCCACGACAGCGCGGGGGGACTGAAGAGAGAAACAACAAGGATGACACCTCACCACCTGAGCCTGGGGCTGGACAACTGGGCTCCAACATGCAAATGGACCAAAACAGCAAAGTTTAGGACCTCGTGACCAGTCGTCCATGAGGAGACCATTTCAAGTCCACCTTGAGTGTAGCCCTGGTCAGGCTCCTGCCCTGCCCAAGGTCTGCCCTAAAGAGCTTTCAATAAATATCTGCTTTATTCTCTAGCTCTGTCCAGGCTCTGTTTCAGGCCAGCCTTCCCAAGGCATCATTCTCCCAGAGGTAATTAAGGACATGGACACCCAGAGGGGCAAGAAGGGAAGTCCAGAAGGGATTTAGACAGCAGGGGATGGATGGTGTTGGTGTGCTGGGAAGGGTGAGGGGGAAGGGGAGGGTGCAGGATTACAGTTAAGGCAAGAGGCAGCAGGAGGAATCTCTGTGGTGAGAAAGAAGATGATGGAAAAGAGCAGGAAGAGAAAAATACTGAGGACTGGGACGTTTTCAAGCAGGGTGTAATGCTCAAACTCTGGGAGCTGATGCAGATGGTTTGTAGCCCCGGTTGGCAGGAGAGGCAAACAAGGAGGTCAGGATCCCAGGGGGTTTCTCTGTGCTGGGGAGCGGCAGGAGCGGGCGCAGAGGGGCGGCACCGGGAGCACGGGCTGGGGGCCTGTGGGGAGCTGCGGGGCCGGGCCGGGGCTGTGGGGCAGCCGGGGCTCAGCGCCGGGCGCTGCCTGACCCCACCACCCCCCGGGCAGGGCCGGCACTGGCCCCCGGCCCCCAGGAGGCTGCGGGACGCCCCGGCCGCTGCCCGGCCCCGTGGAGCTGCCGGCCCTGCCCGCCGGGGGAGCCGCCTTTGGACACTGCGGCACCACAGGCACCGGCTCTGGGATACGGGCTCTGCAGGGCACGGCCAGCACAAGCACCAGCCGCAAGGAAGGAAGGAAGGAAGGAAGGAAGAGCTGGGAAATGTGCATTATCCCTGCAAGGATCCAGATCATCTTTGAAGGATCTTGTTTGGGCCCTGCAGAAAGGAATGACTGTGCAGAAAGCTCAGCAGCTGTCAGAGGATGAGCACCCACAGGCACTCAGGGGGGCTGCACGAGGGGCACAAGAAGCCCCTGCAGCACTTGGGCACAAAGGCACAGCAGGTGAAGGCAAGAAGGGAGCAGGAAAAGGCCAAGCTGAAGGCAAAGGCCATGGCAGAGTTTCCACAGCCCCTGAGGGATGAAGCCCAGGGCCCAAGGGGGCCCCAGCACCGAGGGGACGGGCTCGGCCACAAGCACCTGGCACAGGCATTGCCCTCCTCGGCAGGGGAGAGCCCACCCAAACAGCCCCTGCCAAGGAAGCAGGGATCCATCTGCAGCCCACAGGGACACTGCAAGCACACACAGCAGCACCCTCAGCAGGAGCAAGTCCAGCCCTGCACGGACATGGATTCCTAGGGCTGCCAGAGCTCCTATTACACCAGGGACCCACCACACTGGAGCCCTTGACAACATTCTGAGGCATTGAAGACTGTAGTCAAAATAGATAGTGCTGAGATAATGTAGCTAGGACTTCCCTTTTGCTAACAGAAGCCAGACTGAAGGAACTGATAAGGAACTGATAAATCATGAGAACTGTCAAACTAGGGCTTCTGCATCCTGAATAATCAATAGACCCTATGAACACAATACAATCATAAATCAAACAGTCCTGGGAAAAACAGGATTTAGCTGTCACAAACACTAAAGGTTAAAAAGTCAGAGCTGAGGAAGACAATCTTACTTCATCATTTTGGGACCCCACCCCATTAAAAAGACCACCGACCCATTTCAAAGAACAAACTACGCATGCTTGATGGCTTTTTGGGTTAATTACCATACGAAGCGGGGAATGGGAGGTGTCAGAGCTATGAATATGCATTTGTAGTTTGTGTATTCAATACTCCTGAAGATAAAAGGCCCTGTGATGATCTGTAAATTGCGCGTGTGTTTCTGGGAGCTATCCCGCACGCTGCCCGGCGTAGTAATAAACATACACTTTCTAACTTTAAACTGTTAGAGAGTCTTTGTCCGTCATAGTTGGATATTGGTATTAGATCAATGTCCATAGTTTTTTAATAAATCATTTTGGCGAGCCAGCCAGGAGAACTGCTCTTTCTGTCCGTGGGGCCGGTGGGGTCTAGGACCCCTCAGGGCGCCCACCCGGAAGTTT
The DNA here is from genome assembly GCF_965231275.1 of Zosterops lateralis. NCBI lineage: Eukaryota > Metazoa > Chordata > Aves > Passeriformes > Zosteropidae > Zosterops > Zosterops lateralis. The sequence goes on from NW_028154341.1 coordinate 2,920, forward strand.
TCGGGGTGAGGGCTCCTCAGACCTTACCGTCCACCCGGGGAAAGACCTGAACCTCCTGGAACTACGGACAAAAGGTATGTTTAAAGAAAAATGTATTGAATGAAGGTACCTTTGAATAGAGGCGGCTTATAAGTCATAAGAGACGTCTTATGCAAAGCAGAGGCCTGGGTTTTGGAATCTCCGAGGAGTATTGTTGTTGTGTTGTTGTGTTCCAGGTAGAGCTGGTCACTTGTTGGCTGCATTCCAGGGGAGGAAAGCAGCAGCAGCATAGAGATGCTGGTATTGGGGGCGTAGTGGCTCCATGTTTGGTTTGTCCAGGTAAAGCTGGTCACTTGTTGGCTGCATTCCAGGGAGGGAAAGCAGCGGCAGCACAGAGCTGCTGGTATTGGGAGCGTAGTGGCTCCATCTTTGGTTTGTCCAGGTAAAGCTGGTCACCTGTGGGCTGCATTCAAGGAGGAAAGCAGCGGCAGCACAGAGCTATTGATGTCGGGAGCGTAGTAGCTCCATCTTTGGTTTGTCCAGGTAAAGCTGGTCACTGTAGGCTGCATTCAAGGGGGAAAGCAGCAGCACAGAGCTATTGTATTGGTTCCAATTTGGCTTGTAGTTTAAAGGTGCACTTTGGTGATTCATAATCTGAGAGGCTAGCCTGAATTTTTAAGGTGAACAGGGTCCCGTTTTGAGTTGCGGTCGCGAACGCTGGATGTGTGTGTGTATTCGTGTCTGTTTGGGTTTTCTTTGTGATTGAGTGACTGTATGTGTGTGAATTGTGAAAGTTTGTGTTGTAAGTGTTTTTGTTTTTAAGTTTGTGTTGTAAGTGTTTTTGTTTTTAAGTTTGTGTTGTAAGTGTTTTTGTTTTTAAGAGATTTTAAAACCCCCGCCGATCCGCGGAAGGATATCTCTGCTGAAAAGCAGAGGAATTCGGGGGGATGTGCTTGGGCCGTGACTGGAGGGTGTCACGGAGAGCGCTGTAATTTCTGACCGCATAACTGATAGTGTGATTTTAATCAGTGTGCTGTTCAATAGAAAAACATCTGTGGGTGAATAGGCTGTTTGTTGTCTATAAGAAAAAAAAAAAAAAAAAAAAAAGTTTTGGGTAGTTTTTTGTGACATATCACAGTGATCAGGCAGGAATCTGGGTTGTCCCGGTAACCGGCAGGGAGCCGGGATTTGTCGCCTCCGGCTGTATCTTTGAAATTCTGAAAAGCCTGATGTGTTTGTTTTAACTATTGTTTGTTTGTGGAATACAGTTTTAATTGTAAAAAGAGCCAAAACTGCCTGACCGAGAAACCCCCCCGCTTTTTCCTCAGTGCAAAAATTTGTGGAGTGTTTTTGAACCCATTGTTTTGTGAGCCTAAAAAAATTGCTATCCCATAAACAGGTTTTGGTGAAGGGGGACAGTGTATAAGAAGTTGATTGCAAATTTTCTTCAATTGTTAACTTTTTGTTTTAAGCACAAGAATTGGAAAGCTGGTTCAAAGAGTTCCCCTGCCCAGAGATGGAATTTCAGAAACCCTAAAAATTAATAACCAGTAATTTGAATTATGTGTCTGGGTAATCGCGTGGGTTTTTCTTTTAAATAAAAAAAAAAATTTTCCTTTTTTATGTAAACACAAATTCTTTCTTCAACAGCTGGTGCTTCGAGCCTTGTTTTAAAGAATACATATTGCTAACTTTTTGTTTTAAGAATAGAAGGAACAAGAATTGAAAAGCTGGTTCAAAAAGTTCCCCTGCCCAGAAACGGAATTTCAGAAACCCTAAAAATTAATAACCAGTAATTTGGATTAAGTGTCTAGGCAATTGTATGGGGTTTTTCTTTTAAGTACCTCTGATGGAGAGTGATTTAGAGATTTGGGAAAAGGGTTGCTAAGAAAATGAAGTTTGTAATCAAGCAGCATTTACCAGATCCCCATTGTTGCTTGATGCCATAACAGAAAAAAAAAAAATAATAAAAGAAGCGGCTGGCCAACCTAAAAAAGGCTTACATTTACAAACCATTGAAGTTTAAATTGGGGAAACAATAGAGAATCCATCGATTTTTATATGCCTAATGCTCCATCTGCACTTTTGGGCAGAAATCTGCTAAAGCAGCTGGAGGCAAAAGTAATATTTAAAAATAGAAAAATTATTTTGGAGGTAAAGAATGTAAAACTGTAAAGTTTAATGTAAAAAAAAAAAAGAAAAAGAAAAAGAAAAAAATAATAATAAAAAAAGAAAATAGATTAGGTGTTTCCTGGAGTGTAGGCTCCTGACATGCTGGCAGGGCAAAGAAAACTTTTTAAAGATACTGAAGGAGTGTCAGTTTAATTTCAACACTCCTATCGTGCCAGTAAAGAAGCCTGACAAGTCATAACTTAGCTGTTGACAAGATAACTGAAGGCTTGTATTCAGTAGTTACTAACCCTTATATCTTAACTCATTTACTGTTTTAGATGTGCAGATGCTTTCTTTTGCCTCCCTCTCCATAAAGCCAGCCAGAAAATCTTTTCATTTGAGTCCTTTGAAGTGGTCCTTGCACAGGAGAACCTCAAAGTGGAAGATATTTGGGGAGCAGCTTGCAAACAATTGCTCCAGTATGCAGAAGACCTCCTAATAGCTACCCAGGTCCAGAGAACATGAGTGGACCGGACGGTAAGCCTCCTAAACTTTTTGGGCTTGCAGATCCCAGAAGAAAGCCCAGCTGATGAGGCAAACAGTCATTTACCTGCGTTAAGAAAGCTATTCAGGCCTTTGACCAGCTAAAGAAGGCCGTCATGTCAGCTCCAGCCCTGGGACTTCCAGACGTGAGTACACGGCTCCTAAAGGATGGCCAGAGTGCCTCAGAATTCACTCTAGGCCAGAAGATGCCTGTGCTAGTGTCCCATACAATGTCTGCAGTCCTTGAAGAAAAGGAGGACATTAGATCTCCCCATAGAGATTCCTAATGTACCAAGCTAAGATTGTGGTAACTAACATTGTGAACCCAGCTTCCTTCCTCAGCGGGAGTATAGGAGAACCAGTGATCCACGACCGCCTGGAGACCATCGAAACCACCTCCTCCAGTCACCCAGATCTGAAGGAAACCTGGTTTACTGACAGAAGCAGCTACGTTGTCAGTGGAAAGAGGCATGCTGGGTATGCAGTTACCATCAGCAGAGAGGTAATAGAGTCTGGACCATTGCCCACCAACACCTCTGCACAGAAGGCTGGACATTTACTCAAGGTATGCCTTTGAGGTAGTCCTTGCACACGGAGCCATTTGGAAAAAAATCCTAAAGCTGCTAGATGCTGTGCAGCTGCTTGAGAGGATGGCATAGATCGCATCAAAAAGTGAGCTTTAATTGGAAGAATATGCTGGTGGACAGAGAGGCAAAAGACGCAGCTAAAAGTGAGATACCCGATGAGACAATTGAGGCAGCACTTCAAAATAGATAGTGCTGAAAGGTAAGCCAGTATATAATATAAAGGGTAAGAAACTTATTAAAGCAGAAAAAGCAAATTATAATCAGGAAGGGTGGGCCATGACAGAGAAAAAGAAGCTTGTAGTACCATCCTATTTGTTATGGCCATTAGTGTAAAGAGAACATGGGAAAACACACTGGGGAATAGACATCTTGTATAATTATTTGAAAGAAAGAATTGTGGCCAGAAAGTTACAAGGTACAGTGATACAGGTAACCCGTTAGTGTAGTCTTTGCCTCCAAATTAATTCCAAAAATACACCAAAGCCTAAAATGAGACAAATTGGGAAAGGCTGTGGACCTGGGCAACAATAACAAATTGATTTTACAGAGCTGCCCGGGAAGGGAGGATACCGTTACCTATTGGTGTTAACTGATACCTTTTCAGGATGGCCAGAAGCCTTGCCTACTAGAACGGCTAAAGCCCGAGAAGTAACCAAAGCACAGTTGCAAAAATAATACCGGGGGTAGAGTTCCAGCCACCATATCCCCAGATAGAGAGCCACAAGTATATGGTGGCCCTAAGAAATATGTCGCTGGAGCTCAAAACAAAAAAATTAGACAACCTAGAAATTAAGTCTTTTGCAGAAAAGTTCTTGGAACCACAGTGAGAAGGAGCATTCCAGATGCTTCTTACTACTTTCACTACAATCAAGATCAAAGAACAGAAGGCCTGGATCCATCACTCCCGAGTGAAGAAAGCTCCAAAAGGAATCTGGAAGGTCACACCAGGCGAAGATGAACTAAAAGACCACCGTGAAACTCACTCGGAACCACAAATAGATGGACTAATAGTTATTATAGACACTATGTGAAAAGTTGTAATTATTGCTGTAATAAGCTTAACCATAACAAGGGTCAATGCAATACTGCGTAGGTACAATGTGACTGAGATAAACAGGTGCCAAAGAAAAGCTTATGATGCTTACTCTCGTAAGGCTTTAAATAAGATGCTAAAGGTTATGGGAAGGAAATGTCCTCCATTTAGACTCAAAATAGAGGGGTGTGCAATAAAATAGCAAACTGTTAATCTAGAGCCCTGTACTGCAAGAAGACAGTTAAGATCTGTCACTTTGAGACAAACAGAAAACTTCACTGGTGTATACAGGGCAAGGTTGTGTCTGTCCAAAGAGAGCATGCCACATCATAAAAATAGACAACCAAATTACCCAATTCAATTTGTGTATTTGCAATTTTGTCAGAATTAAGGGATGTGATTTTTACTATCGGGCACCTGTAAGATAACCCATAGGAACATCCCAGATTGAAAGAAATCTTAAAGGAAATTAAAGAAGAGGGAAGAAGGACATTAATTACAATTCACTATGACACAGAAACCATCAAAGGAGTATTTAAGAGGCTTGAAGAACATTTGTCTCATCACTGGTGGGATGTGCTTTTTGGGTGGTCTCCAACAGCAACTGGTATACTAAATGCCTTACTCCACCCTATAGTTGTGTTGCTTATTCTAGTTAGTATAAGTCTAGTTTTATCGGTTGCGATGCTTGTTTGGAATTGGAAGATGCTACGACGAATAGCAGCCTTAACCTCATTATCAAAAGCGTATGGCTTGGTCTTAAGAGACACTAGCTGTACAGATTGCATTGATGAGGAAGACACTTTTGAGTAAAAGAATTTACTCACTTTAAAAGGAGAAGTGGGGAAAATGAGGCATAGATTTAGAAGAATTAAAGACTGTAGTCAAAATAGATAGTGCTGAGATAATGTAGCTAGGACTTCCCTTTTGCTAACAGAAGCCAGACTGAAAGAACTGATAATCCTTGGAAGGAACCGATCAATCAGAGGAGCTGTCAAACTAGGGCTTCTGCATCCTGAATAATCAATAGACCCCATGAATACAATACAATCATAAATCAAACAGTCCTGGGGAAAACAGGATTTAGCTGTCACAAACACTAAAGGTTAAAAAGTCAGAGCTGAGGAAGACAATCTTACTTCATCATTTTGGGACCCCACCCCATTAAAAAGACCACCGACCCATTTCAAAGAACAAACTACGCATGCTTGGTGGCTTTTTGGGCTAATTACCATACGAAGCGGGGAATGGGAGGTATCAGAGCTATGAATATGCATTTGTAGTTTGTGTATTCAATACTTCTGTAGATAAAAGGCCCTGTGATGATCTGTAAATTGCGCGTGTGTTTCTGGGAGCTATCCCGCACGCTGCCCGGCGTCGTAATAAACATACACTTTCTAACTTTAAACTGTTAGAGAGTCTTTGTCCGTCATAGTTGGATATTGGTATTAGACCAATGTCCATAGTTTTTTAATAAATCACCCAGAGGGGCAAGAAGGGAAGTCCAGAAGGGATTTAGACAGCAGGGGATGGATGGTGTTGGTGTGCTGGGAAGGATGAGGGGGAAGGGGAGGGTGCAGGATTACAGTTAAGGCAAGAGGCAGCAGGAGGAATCTCTGTGGTGAGAAAGAGGATGATGGAAAAGAGCAGGAAGAGAAAAATACTGAGGACTGGGACGTTTTCAAGCAGGGTGTAATGCTCAAACTCTGGGAGCTGATGCAGATGGTTTGTAGCCCCGGTTGGCAGGAGAGGCAAACAAGGAGGTCAGGATCCCAGGGGGTTTCTCTGTGCTGGGGAGCGGCAGGAGCGGGCGCAGAGGGGCGGCATCGGGAGCACGGGCTGGGGGCCTGTGGGGAGCTGCGGGGCCGGGCCGGGGCTGTGGGGCAGCCGGGGCTCAGCGCCGGGCGCTGCCTGACCCCACCACCCCCCGGGCAGGGCCGGCACTGGCCCCCGGCCCCCAGGAGGCTGCGGGACGCCCCGGCCGCTGCCCGGCCCCGTGGAGCTGCCGGCCCTGCCCGCCGGGGGAGCCGCCTTTGGACACTGCGGCACCACAGGCACCGGCTCTGGGATACGGGCTCTGCAGGGCACGGCCAGCACAAGCACCAGCCGCAAGGAAGGAAGGAAGGAAGGAAGGAAGAGCTGGGAAATGTGCATTATCCCTGCAAGGATCCAGATCATCTTTGAAGGATCTTGTTTGGGCCCTGCAGAAAGGAATGATTGTGCAGAAAGCTCAGCAGCTGTCAGAGGATGAGCACCCACAGGCACTCAGGGGGGCTGCACGAGGGGCACAAGAAGCCCCTGCAGCACTTGGGCACAAAGGCACAGCAGGTGAAGGCAAGAAGGGAGCAGGAAAAGGCCAAGCTGAAGGCAAAGGCCATGGCAGAGTTTCCACAGCCCCTGAGGGATGAAGCCCAGGGCCCAAGGGGGCCCCAGCACCGAGGGGACGGGCTCGGCCACAAGCACCTGGCACAGGCATTGCCCTCCTCGGCAGGGGAGAGCCCACCCAAACAGCCCCTGCCAAGGAAGCAGGGATCCATCTGCAGCCCACAGGGACACTGCAAGCACACACAGCAGCACCCTCAGCAGGAGCAAGTCCAGCCCTGCACGGACATGGATTCCTAGGGCTGCCACAGCTCCCATTACACCAGGGACCCACCACACTGGAGCCCTTGACAACATTCAGCCTGGGGCTGCATCCACACGAGGCCTTTCCTCATACACACAGGGGCCTCTCCACCCACTCTCAATCTCAGACCTAAGGGGGGAAAAGGCCAAAAATGTCTTTGATTATCCAGGGGACAAGTGGGAAAGATGAGGGGCTGTGTTTTATTCAACCACTATTAGCAGATGCCGGGGATGGGTTTGAAATGCAGGAAGTTTTATTTGCTCCTCATTGTGATTGTAATTTACTGGGAAGGCCTTTGATGGCTAAATTGGGAATGCAAATTAATATTGTAAAAGGTGATACAGAGGCCAGTTCTCTTGTACCTCTGTGTCAAATGTCTGGCAAGGCCTGTGCTGAAGTGAACCCACAAGTGTGGGCAGCCCCAGGGAAAGGGGGAAAATTAGATTCCCAGCCTCTCCAATTTACTCTGAAGCAACCAGCACTGTTGGGAAAGATGGGACAGGAAGGACTTATGGATATGATTGTCTGGTAAGAAATACTGCAGATGAAAAACCTGTGAGTGCAATAGAAATGAAAGCCAGCTTTGACATGTAGGCATGGGAGGCAGGAAAACGGTGATTAGCTGGAGATGGGTTGAAGGGCAGAAACAAAAGGACTCAGGAATGCAGCCTTTCCACTTTGCAAGGGATCAGGGGAAAAGCAGATAAGAAAAGTAGTCTTTAGAGTTTAGAATATAAAATGACATGGTAATATAGTAGTTCTCATAGGCTGCATGCAAAGTTTGTAGGTTTTGGATCTTGCACCGGTTGGTCACTGTGAATTAGAATATTCAACACAAAAAGAGAGAGAATGGATTGTAACAAGGTGCCCTCTCTCTTGCTCTTGCTCTCTTGCTCTTTCCCCCCACGCTCTTGCCCCCTCTCTCTTATCCCTGCTGTCTTATCCCTTCCCCCACTCTTACCTCACTTCTACCCCTGAGCTCTCTTCTACCCTCTCTCTCCCCTCTCTCTCTCGGGGCTTCCCTCCAGCCCAGGCTGGTGGCTGAAGGCAAAGCCCTCTTTACCCACCACCCTTGTAATAAAGCCACGTGTTTCTAGAATATCTCAGCTCTGCAGAGTTCCTTGTCCCTGCCGTCCACGGATGTCACTACACAGCACGAGTGGTGTCTAAAAGCAAAACCCTATTGCAAGGGAGGGAAGGAAGGGCTTTGTAATCTCAGAAATGTTACCCAAGACTAAAAGGCAGCTGTGATGATTCTGAGGATTAATAGGGAACTGCAGGACCTGGATTGAGGATTCTCTGCTCTAGCTAAAACATTGTATGACTTATTAACCCCACACAGCCTCAATGTTATGTTTTGGACCTGGGAAAGGGAACAAAACTTGAGAAATGAAAAAAACCAAAATTATTGATGCCCCAGCCATGGCTCCCCCAGACTCAGAAAAGGAACTGGAATTGTATGTGAGTGTTAAACAGGGCCAGGCCAAAGGAATTCTTGTGCTAAAATGTTTAACCCAGTGGCCAGAGTGGCCCCACTGTCTGCAGAATTGTGCAGCCACAGCTTGAATGGGACCTGAGGCCTGAAAACTGACAGCACAAGGATCTCCTGTTGTCCAAGTCTGGCATCAAGTTCAGGCTTTGAGAACCAAAAGAGCAGGGCTGGGTTATTCCAGCAGGAAACTTGTTCAGTGGCACAGGAGGATTTAGAAGTGAGGACAGGGGAAGGGTTTAACCCAGCCTCCTGTTGGAACAGCCTGCACAGGGGCTGGGGAGAAACCCATGACTGCACTGAGGTGACAGAGCTCCAGAGCCAGGCTGGGAGAGATTGATGAGACATTCCCTGGCCTCAGGGAGAAAAGGTGTTTCTGGATGGGGCTCCAAGGGCAGCAGAAGGGAAAAGAGTTACAAGACACGCTGTTATTTAGGAAAGGGAATCAGACAAAGCACAGGTTACCCCCCACATGGTCAGTTCAACCGGCAGAGCTGTGTGTGCCTGTGAGAGCCTGGGACTGAAATGCCCTGAGCAGGAAGGCTGAAATATCTCCTGCTGACACCATGTCACCCAACAGGGGGGCCAAAAGCAATTCTGACTTCTTCAGTAATCACTGGATCACTTAGAAAGGTATTTCTGAAACAAATAATTCCAAGAGAAAGGATTGTGGAAGCAATGAACTACAATAGGGGAACTCATTTTACAGGAAAGATCCTTCAGGGGGTTCTGGCAGCTTTAGGAACACAATGGGACCTCCACAACCCCTGGCACCCCCAGAGCTCAGGTCAGGTAGAAAGAATGAATGGGGAAATAAAGAAACACCTTTGGAAGCTGCTGACAGAAACCAAGATGCCACAGGTGGGGCTTTTGCCATTGGCTCTGGCAAGAATAAGAGCCAGATCCAGGGCAGATATTCAATTATCTCCCTTGGAATTGATCTTTGGAATTCCTTCCCCTGGCAATTCTCCACCTAGTGCAGGCTGGAGATAAGGGATGTGTATTTAGAGCAGCCTGTGGCCAGAATCCTGTCTCCTGTGAAATCTCTCCCACTGGAAGCTGGGCTGGCACAGACCCTGCCTTGGGCCTTTGCTGTTCACACCATCCAACCAGGACATGGGGCCCTGCCTGAGGAGTGGGAAGAAGCACCACTGGGGGCCAAGTGGCCCATCCCAAGTGTCCCTGAGCACAGAAACAGCCCCAGCACAGCTCAGCACGGGGGGACCCCTCACCCTGGGCTCAAGGGCTCGGAAGGCCCAAAGGAGATTTGGACTTCCCGGCTGCAGGAGGAGGATGGGAGGCCACGACTGACCCGCCCTGAAGGCACCGGAGCAGCAGCCAGGGCTCCACAGCGGGGGAAGCCCCTGTGCCTGCCCACAGATCCTCTGCTGGAATAGTCTGCCTGGCCACCTCCTGGGCCATCTCCAGACACTGGGGGCCCAGCCTTGCTGCCACTGCTTCAGCTTCAGCGCTTTCTGTGCCTGCACTCGCCACAGGGGCTGGGGAACACAACGGGACAATTCCACTCTGGCTCTCAGTCACACTCACACACGGGGCTGGATGGGATCACATTGCTCCAAAATATACCAAGTTCAAATTTAAAAAAAATCTTATTTCTCTAGTCAGGCTTGGTTTGCCTTTGCCCTGGGAAAGGAATTTTAAATATTATCTTTTAAAGGATGTTACACCACTCAACAGAGATGAGTTTAACATCTCAGCAGACTGGGAATAGCCCAAAAGACACCCACAAAGACAACGACCATCAACAAAACATCAACGACCATCAGCAAACAGCAACCAACATCTGCCCCAGACACTGCCCTGGAATAGCTGGAGACACCTGGTCTGGAAAAGGCTGATGAGGAAATCCAGGAGTGGGGACCTAATTAACATCAGAGGCAAAGAAATCCGGCTCCAATAGGAAACCAAATACTCAGAACTCAGCGACTTGGAAGCAATGAACATCAAACCAATGGATTTCTATGGGTTCAGACTGTACAAAGTTTAGGAAAAATCCAGTAAAATTCACGTGTCATGGAATGATTTTCTCTGCACACCCTGGCTACGAGTGGATGAAATGATTTCTGTTGCACATCCTGGCCAAAATCAAGTAATGCCTTGACTCTCTAACACTGAAAATATTGTCGGAGAAAATCTGGTTTTCGCACCGTTTCTGTGACAAGATTACACCACCACAATAATTTCTCATGATAATCCTGCTTTTATATTGTCAGTTACTTTTGGACCAGGGGTGTGAGAATCAATTCCTACTCCTAAGAGGAGAAGTAAATAAAACTACATTACTTTGAAGTGTTTCGGTCTATGTTTGTGTGAGGCTCTTAGTGACGGCAAAATTTCGGTTTGGGTTTTTCGATGTTCATCTTTAGGCTGCATTTTGCAAAACTAGAAAAGCTTTAAAGGTGACCCTTTAAGGCACAAACAGTGAAAAGAATTAAACAGTTAAATTAACAGTTAAAACAAAAGCAGATTGTGGGGGGGCACATGTGAGTCATTCAGTGGCTGCTCTGGAAGAGAAGCTCCATTCCAGGCAGCCAGGAGAGGAGCTTTAGAAATGCAAATTAACACTGCTGGGGAAAAGTGGGGACAGTGCACCAGGCTCTTCTTGCCTGCGGGAGGAATTGGGCTGATTCCCTCTGCCCCTCAGCCCAAGCTCTGCCTGCTTGCACAGATGGAATTGGCACAGCCAAAGGCAGAGCCCACAGGGAGGAGATCTGACTCTGCAACACAAATTGCTTCAGCTGCAAAGGGAAACAGCCAGTGGAGAATGGTGTGAAAACTTCACTACAACAAGTGGGGGGAATCATCCCTCTCCCCACTCCAACATGTGCTGGCACTGTCTGTGTCACACAGGGAGCATCAGACCACTGGGCTGTTTGTGCTACCACAGGCTCAGAGAAATCACTTGGGAATCCAAGTCTGGGATGATTTAATTAGAGAAAAGAGATCAATTGATGCAGCCCTGGCTGGAGGGAGCCCCCAAAAATGGGGAAAAGATGAACAGCCACCAGAACAAATCCTACAACACCCTGGACCAGCCCCTGGCAACCCAAACCAATTCACATCAGGAGCCAGAGAACACATTGATCATTGCAATGGCACAAGATGTCCACGAAATAATAACCAACCAGACAGATCCAGCTCCTCAGTCTGGCCCACCAATCCACTCAAACCAAGAACACAACATTTCACCACGGGCTGGGATCAGATTATCTGTGAGCAGAAGGAGGAGGACAGGGTGGAAAATTAAATGACTCAAGATGCTGTTGGCAAAGAGATGACAACAGAAAAGTGGGGAAACAGAAAACAAAGGAAATAAGAAAGCAGCTCATGTTCCGGTCCAAACGTGGAAAGGATGGGAATGGGACACGGTTTGGTGGCTCCCTGGCACAGCAGGGGTTAAACGAATGCTCTTTCTCCTCTGTTGTGCTACAGCAACTCTCATCTTTGGGCCCTGCACCACACCTTGCTGAGGGCAGCTCATTCACAGCTGAGCAAGGGGATGCAGGTGGCAGCCAGGCCTCCTGAGCCACACACGGCTACAAAAGGACAGGAACTGTTAAAAATGACCCGATAATATTGGCTTTGACATTTGTGCATTAGTCTTTATATGTGGTTATTGATTGTAAGGATAGTGCAGTTTATAATCCCTTTTAGCTGCCTGTTAATAAAACTTATTTCTCATTTTAGTATGCACAGTAAAGCCCATGGAAATAGTAGTGTGATGAGTGTTATGTTGATGTATTCACCTTACAGCTTATAGAAATAATTATGTGATGAATGTATTGTACCACAGGCCTTAGCAAAATATAAAATGTTAAAATACTTCTTGTAACCGAGAGAACTGTGTAAAGCAATTAGGTTGTTTCCCACATCTGCTGACTGACCTCTCCAAGTGATAAGGGTGACACCAACCAGAGCACGGGAGAAGAATTAGAGAAGAATTTGTTACCTGTTCAGTATCTGGGAAGTGTGAAACAACAGGATGAAGCCACAAGAAGAAATAAAATATATTGACCTGATCCACAGGATGTTATTTAGATAAGCCAGAACAGAAAACAAAAAAAAAAAAGAAAAGTTTCTAAAACAATGAAAGCTACCAAGAATATTTGAATAATGCATGAAACTCATTTCTCAGAATTGAGGTCACTGACAATAATCCCAAAACCAAAGAGGACCCAGCAAGAAAAAACAGAGTCAACGAGTGAATCTGCTTGGAGACAGGGCCGGGGACTGGGAGATAAGGGAGCAACGGGAGAATCCATCAGTTTCAGAAAATGTTCCTCATTGACACGGACTGTGCTCAGCCAAGGCCCTGCGAAATTCCTGAACACGGAGAAGAAGAACAAAGAGTGAGCAGAGCCGTGAATATCGGATGTTCTACAAAAGGGGGGCGCATATTAACGAGGACATGCAGGAGGCGGATCGGGAAGTCGGAACTTTCCAAGGACCTTCGCCACGGGGCAAAGGGACAGGGAGATGCAGGAGGGAAAATCAGGAGAAAAAGGAGGCCGCGTCCTACAACAATTGGAGAGACCCCCCGGCAAAGGCCGCACGGCCTCTCCCTTTGTTCAGGAATAAAGCCACTTTTACAGGACTCCTCGGGCTCCTGTGGGGACACAAACCTCTGGCCACCTCTGGGAATTTTCCCGCACAGCCCCCCCCGGGGACAGGGCGGCCACCTCCGTCCTCCCCACAGGAACCGGGACGAGCCGGCGCTGCTCCGGCAGCGGCTCCTGCCGAGGCAGCGGCGGGAAGGAGAGCGCGGGCAGCCGCTCCCGCAGCGCCCTCAGGCCACGGGCAACACGGCGCCGACACGGCACAAGGAACCCGCCGGAGCCCCCTGCCGCCCCCTCCGCCCGCAGCCAGCCCCGAGCCCCGGCAGAACCGAGCGCGGCTCCCACCTGCGCTGGGGCCGCCTCCGAGCTCCGCCAGTGCCGCCTCACCGGGCTCCGGCCGCTGCCGCCGCTCCCGGGGCCGGTCCCGGTTTCCAGAGTCGCTCCGCGCTCCGGGGGCCGATCCGAGCATGGCGGAGTGGGCGGGCCGGGATCGTCCCTCAGCCCAGCTCTGACCAATCAGCGCGCGAGAAGGAGACGCGGCGGGAGACGTCGGCCAATGGGGGAGAGGGGCGGGCTTGGCGCGCGGCACGGAACTGCCGCGATCCCGTCATGTGATTATTCCATTGTTTCCCTAATTTGAAAAGTCGGATGTGAAACTGGGCTGGGATGTCCCTCCGGGCACAGCGCCGGGGTCTTTCCTCAGCCACCTTTCCCGAGAAACCGCTGGAGTTCGGGAAAACAGCCGGGGCCGTTCCGTGCAGAGCGCCAAGCCGCCCTTCCACCTGATGTCTCCCGCCTCTCCTCGTGTTCCACGCGCGAATTGCTCAGAACGCGGGTCGAGAAAGGATCCAGCTCCGTCCCACTCCGCATTCCGGAGCGTGTGCGGGCCCGGGAGCGGCGGCAGCGGCCGGAGCCCGGTGAGGCGGCACTGGCGGAGCTCGGAGGGGGGAGCAAGAAGCCACTTGTCCTAAGCAGGAAGGGGCCACTGGTGGGTGTGCAATGAATGAAGATGTGGAGAATGAGCCCCGCTCCACTACTGGGAGGGTGAAGAAGCCCCTGAAATGCCAGAACGGATCAGAAGCTGAGAACATACAGAAGAAACCCCTCCAGTTTCTGTGTGAGTGCAGGGCCAGCGCCGTGGGCTGTAGGGAGGGGACAGTGTCACCCCACAGGTGCACAGGGCTGGCAGGGCTGTGGCTGTTTCCAGGGCTCTGGAAGAGCCCTCCTGCTCTGCTGGGCCCCCGCAGGGGCCGGGACCGACACCCCCGGCTGCCCCCGGCGCTGGGCAGTTCTTCTGGCCCCGGCTGTGCCCTGGCCCTGGCTGTGCCCCTGTCCCTTGTTTCTCTTGCTGCCAGCTGAGTGAGGGGCACACAGAATGGGGGATCCCTCCTGTGTCCCCCGGGTGTTGGGTGGGGGGATGTGAGGGCTGGGCGTGCTCGGGACAGCCCCGTCCTCACAGCCATGGACTCTTTACTGCTGCAGGTGAGAGGTTCAGATCCCATCCCAAGGTCACCCTGGTCCTGACTCTGCTCGTGATGCTGGTCCTGGCTTTGGTGCCGGCCTTGGCTGTGCTGTCAGGTAAGGGAGGAGCAGCTGCCTCAGCCCAGCCCCTCGGGGCACAGCAGGGTCCCTATTGCCTGTGGAGGGGAATCCTGGACCTTCTCCTCTTCCCTCTGCAGGGGGAAGACAAACAAACATTGCAGCTTTTCCTGGCACTCCGCTGGCCTGTCCTGATGACTGGGTCGGGTACCGCAGGATCTGCTACTTCCTCTCGAAGGATCAGCACACCTGGGATCAGGGTCAGGCTCGGTGCTCTGAGCTCGGGGCCTCCCTGGCCGTGCTCAGGGATGAGGAAATGGTGAGTGAGGGGCTGGGGGTGTGGGGTGTGCGAGGGGGGCCTGGGGGGCTCCTGGGCTGGGGGTGCAGATCTGACTGCTGGTCTCTTCACTTCCCAGGAGTTCCTGTCCCGCCCCAGCCGGAAGGTCAATCTCTGGCTGGGGCTGCGCAGACGGGGGCAGCAGCTTCAGTGGGAGGACGGCAGCAGCTTCAACTCCTCGTGAGTCCCAGGGAGCCGAGCAGGGCCTGGGGGATGTGGGCAGGGAATGGGGGCATGGGAGCACAGTGTGTCCCCTGTGTTGCCAGCATTGTCTCTGCTCCTCCTTGCAGGGTTCCTGTCCTGGGCGATGCAGAGTGTGTTTTCCTGGCTGAGAATAAACTCAGGAGTGTGCCCTGCTCATACCTGATGCCCTATCTGTGCAGCAGAGCCCAAACTCGGCTGTGACAGGGGATGGACAAAGCACCTTCTCTGTGCTGGGCAGTCACAGCTTTGCCCTTTCCCAGACCCTGGGATGTCCTTCCTCAGGCACAGTGTCTGCCTTGCACTGACCCTCAGGGTCACCTCAGTGCCTGATCTCATGAACATCTCAGTATTTTGTCTCAGGGTCACCTCAGTGCCTGGTCTCCAGGAGATGAACGTGCAGGAAGATGAGGTGATGTGGAAGCTGAGGTGTGGCTGCCTGGGCTGGGGCTGGGGGTTTCTTTCTCCTGGAGCCACTCCAGGACTCATCCTGTTTCTCTTGCACTACACATTTATACACCAAGCCTGTAGATATATGTAGATATAACACTGTGGAAACAGGTTTCATATACCTTCTTCTAACACTATTTATACACAAATATTTCATATCTATATTGGTATAACACTGTGAATACAGGCAACAAACAAGTGCAATGTACAAACAGGTACAAACATGTGAATGTGACTGTGGCTGGGGCAAGGTGCCAATAATGCCAATGTGTGATTTGACCCCACAGGCACCAATACCTTAAGGGTTGGACTCAATCCTTGTGGGTCCATTCCAATTCAGTGGAATTCCATTCCATCCCTTCTTTCTTTGGGATGGCTCTGCATGACCCCCATCTGTTTTTAAGGTGCCACTGTTGCTGTTTTTGTATTGTTTATAATTTTGGGGTTTCTCATTAAATGCTCGTGAAGCGCCCCCGGTGTCCCTGGTGTTCCCTCGGCGCCGGCAGCCCCGTCCCTTCCCCGCTCCCCCTGCCACGTTCCATCCCGGCTGGCGGAGCCTTGGAGCTGCCGCGGGGCTGCCCCGGGGGCCGCGCCCCGAGCCGGGGCCCCTTCCCAGCGCTCCCGGTGCGCCCGTCCAGCCCGGAGCAGCCAGCGAGGGCTTCAGCTGGGACGGCAGAGAGGCGCTGCTGGGAGCGACCCGCCTCACTGGGCTGGGCTTTGTTCTTCCCCGCCTCGGGAAAAAAAGATTTCTGGAGTTTTCGGCCAGAAATCTCCCCCCTCCTCCACTCAGCCCAAGGGCCTTGGGGCTTTTCCCTTTTTTTTTTTTGCGAAATCAAAGCCATGCGCTGATGCTCCTAATTAGGGCCGGGAGAACTGAGGGCTTTCCTCGGACCAAACCGTGTCCCATTCCCATCCTTTCCACGTTTGGACCGGAACATGAGCTGCTTTCTTATTTCCTTTGTTTTCTGTTTCCCCACTTTTCCTTTGTCATCTCTTTGCCAACAGCATCTTGAGTCATTTAATTTTCCACCCTGTCCTCCTCCTTCTGCTCACAGATAATCTGATCCCAGCCCGTGGTGAAATGTTGTGTTCTTGGTTTGAGTGGATTGGTGGGCCAGACTGAGGAGCTGGATCTGTCTGGTTGGTTATTATTTCGTGGACATCTTGTAATGTAATTGTGCCATTGGAATGATCAATGTGTTCTCTGGCTCCTGATGTGAATTGGTTTGGGTTCCCAGGGGCTGGTCCAGGGTGTTGTAGGATTTGTTGTGGTGGCCGTTCATCTCTTCCCCATTTTTGGGGGCTCCCTCCAGCCAGGGCTGCATCAATTGATCTCTTTTCTCTAATTAAATCATCCCAGACTTGGATTCCCAAGTGATTTCTCTGAGCCTGTGGTAGCACAAACAGCCCAGTGGTCTGATGGTCCCTGTGTGACACAGACAGTGCCAGCACATGTTGGAGTGGGGAGAGGGATGATTCCCCCCACTTGTTGTAGTGAAGTTTTCACACCATTCTCCACTGGCTGTTTCCCTTTGCAGCTGAAGCAATTTGTGTTGCAGAGTCAGATCTCCTCCCTGTGGGCTCTGCCTTTGGCTGTGCCAATTCCATCTGTGCAAGCAGGCAGAGCTTGGGCTGAGGGGCAGAGGGAATCAGCCCAATTCCTCCCGCAGGCCAGAAGAGCCTGGTGCACTGTCCCCACTTTTCCCCAGCAGTGTTAATTTGCATTTCTAAAGCTCCTCTCCTGGCTGCCTGGAATGGAGCTTCTCTTCCAGAGCAGCCACTGAATGACTCACATGTGCCCCCCCACAATCTGCTTTTGTTTTAACTGTTAATTTAACTGTTTAAATCTTTTAACTGTTTGTGCCTTAAAGGGTCACCTTTAAAGCCCTTCTAGTTTTGCAAAATGCAGCCTAAAGATGAACATCGAAAAACCCAAACCGAAATTTTGCCATCACTCAGAGCCTCACACAAACATAGACAAAAACATTTCAAAGTAATCAAGTTTTATCTACTTTTTCTCCTGGGACTAAGAATTGATTCTCACACCCCTGGTCCAAAAGTAACTGACAATTTAAAAGCAGGATTATTATGAGAGATTGCTCTGGTGGTGTAATCTTGTCACAGAAACGGTGAGAAAAACAGAATTTCTCCAACAATATTTTTAGTGTTAGAGAGTCAAGGCATTACTTGATTTTGGCCAGGATGTGCAACAGAAATCATTTCATCCACACGTAGCCAGAGAAAATCATTCCATGACACGTGAGTTTTACTGGATTTTCCCTAAACTTTGTACAGTCTGAACCCATAGAAATCCATTGGTTTGATGTTCATTGCTTCCAAGTCGCTGAGTTCTGAGTATTTGGTTTCCTATGGGAGCCGGATTTCTTTGCCTCTGATGTTAATTAGGTCCTCACTCCTGGATTTCCTCATCAGCCTTTTCCAGACCAGGTGTCTCCAGCTATTCCGGGGCAGTGTCTGGGGCAGATGTTGGTTGCTGTTTGCTGATGGTCGTTGATGTTTTGTTGATGGTCGTTGTCTTTGTGGGTGTCTTTTGGGCTCTTCCCAGTCTGCTGAGATGTTAAACTCATCTCTGTTGAGTGGTGTAACATCCTTTAAAAGATAATATTTAAAATTCCTTTCCCAGGGCAAAGGCAAACCAAGCCTGACTAGAGAAATAAGATTTTTTTTTAAATTTGAACTTGGTATATTTTGGAGCAATGTGATCCCATCCAGCCCCGTGTGTGAGTGTGACTGAGAGCCAGAGTGGAATTGTCCCGTTGTGTTCCCCAGCCCCTGTGGCGAGTGCAGGCACAGAAAGGCCTGAAGCTGAAGCAGTGGCAGCAAGGCTGGGCCCCCAGTGTCTGGAGATGGCCCAGGAGGTGGCCAGGCAGACTATTCCAGCAGAGGATCTGTGGGCAGGCACAGGGGCTTCCCCCGCTGTGGAGCCCTGGCTGCTGCTCCGGTGCCTTCAGGGCGGGTCAGTCGTGGCCTCCCATCCTCCTCCTGCAGCCGGGAAGTCCAAATCTCCTTTGGGCCTTCCGAGCCCTTGAGCCCAGGGTGAGGGGTCCCCCCGTGCTGAGCTGTGCTGGGGCTGTTTCTGTGCTCAAGGACACTTGGGATGGGCCACTTGGCCCCCAGTGGTGCTTCTTCCCACTCCTCAGGCAGGGCCCCATGTCCTGGTTGGATGGTGTGAACAGCAAAGTCCCAAGGCAGGGTCTGTGCCAGCCCAGCTTCCAGTGGGAGAGATTTCACAGGAGACAGGATTCTGGCCACAGGCTGCTCTAAATACACATCCCTTATCTCCAGCCTGCACTAGGTGGAGAATTGCCAGGGGAAGGAATTCCAAAGATCAATTCCAAGGGAGATAATTGAATATCTGCCCTGGATCTGGCTCTTATTCTTGCCAGAGCCAATGGCAAAAGCCCCACCTGTGGCATCTTGTTTTTTGTCAGCAGCTTCCGAAGGTGTTTCTTTATTTCCCCATTCATTCTTTCTACCTGACCTGAGCTCTGGGGGTGCCAGGGGTTGTGGAGGTCCCATTGTGTTCCTAAAGCTGCCAGAACCCCCTGAAGGATCTTTCCTGTAAAATGAGTTCCCCTATTGTAGTTTATTGCTTCCACAATCCTTTCTCTTGGAATTATTTGTTTCAGAAATACCTTTCTAAGTGATCTAGTGATTACTGAAGAAGTCAGAATTGCTTTTGGCCCCCCTGTTGGGTGACATGGTGTCAGCAGGAGATATTTCAGCCTTCCTGCTCAGGGCATTTCAGTCCCAGGCTCTCACAGGCACACACAGCTCTGCCGGTTGAGCTGACCATGTGGGGGGTAACCTGTGCTTTGTCTGATTCCCTTTCCTGAATAACAGCGTGTCTTGTAACTCTTTTCCCTTCTGCTGCCCTTGGAGCCCCATCCAGAAACACCTTTTCTCCCTGAGGCCAGGGAATGTCTCATCAATCTCTCCCAGCCTGGCTCTGGAGCTCTGTCACCTCAGTGCAGTCATGGGTTTCTCCCCAGCCCCTGTGCAGGCTGTTCCAACAGGAGGCTGGGTTAAACCCTTCCCCTGTCCTCACTTCTAAATCCTCCTGTGCCACTGAACAAGTTTCCTGCTGGAATAACCCAGCCCTGCTCTTTTGGTTCTCAAAGCCTGAACTTGATGCCAGACTTGGACAACAGGAGATCCTTGTGCTGTCAGTTTTCAGGCCTCAGGTCCCATTCAAGCTGTGGCTGCACAATTCTGCAGACAGTGGGGCCACTCTGGCCACTGGGTTAAACATTTTAGCACAAGAATTCCTTTGGCCTGGCCCTGTTTAACACTCACATACAATTCCAGTTCATTTTCTGAGTCTGGAGGAGCCATGGCTTGAGCATCAATCATTTTTTTTTTTTTTTTTCATTTCTCAAGTCTTATTCCCTTTCCCATGTCCAAACCATAACATTGAGGCTGTGTGGGGTTAAAAAGTCATACAATGTTTTAGCTGGAGCAGAGAATCCTCAATCCAGGTCCTGCAATTCCCAATTGTGAAAAACGAGGTTCACTTTTTGGTAAATTTAAAAAACTATGTTTAATAAAATAATTAAGACAATTAGGAGATGAAAAAAAGCCAAGTACGGCCGGCCGGGTGACTCGGCATTCAGCCAAGTCCACACTTTGCTTTCTCAGAGACACTCGTTAAATACCCTTCCCGTTATATCAATATATGAATATTCATAAAATTCCATAAACTAGTTTCCATATTCCAGGAACTGTTTTGCATGGCCCCTCCTTGGGTCCGCCTTTTTAGAGCATGCGTGTTTCCTGGCTGTGTCCTTTTTATCGCGTCCAGCTTGGGCCTTGGTCCGTGCTTTCTGCAGGTGGGAGATGCTGATAGTTGGTGTATCAATAGCAGGGTCCTCTTTACATGTTCACTGGATGTTATCCCAACCAAACAGACAGTTTAAGCATATTGCATCAGTTATTACCACTATACCTAATTTTCTAAAAGCAGAATTAAAAACTTATATTCTATATGTATATTCTATATCCTTAACACAACATTATTTACTATATAGCACACATCTTGCGAAAAGCCAACTTTATATAAAATATATATAACACCTATTAATCCTCAGAATTGTCACATCTGCTTTTTAGTCCTGGGTAACATTACTCCTGAGATTACAAAGCCCTTCCTTCCCTCCCCTGCAATAGGGTTTTGCTTTTAGACACCACTTGTGCTGTGTAGTGACATCCGTGGACGGCAGGGACAAGGAACTCTGCAGAGCTGAGATATTCTAGAAACACGTGGCTTTATTACAAGGGTGGTGGGTAAAGAGGGCTTTGCCTTCAGCCACCAGCCTGGGCTGGAGGGAAGCCCCGAGAGAGAGAGGGGAGAGAGAGGGTAGAAGAGAGCTCAGGGGTAGAAGTGAGGTAAGAGTGGGGGAAGGGATAAGACAGCAGGGATAAGAGAGAGGGGGCAAGAGCGTGGGGGGAAAGAGCAAGAGAGCAAGAGCAAGAGAGAGGGCACCTTGTTACAATCCATTCTCTCTCTTTTTGTGTTGAATATTCTAATTCACAGTGACCAACCGGTGCAAGATCCAAAACCTACAAACTTTGCATGCAGCCTATGAGAACTACTATATTACCATGTCATTTTATATTCTAAACTCTAAAGACTACTTTTCTTATCTGCTTTTTCCCTGATCCCTTGCAAAGTGGAAAGGCTGCATTCCTGAGTCCTTTTGTTTCTGCCCTTCAACCCATCTCCAGCTAATCACCGTTTTCCTGCCTCCCATGCCTACATGTCAAAGCTGGCTTTCATTTCTATTGCACTCACAGGTTTTTCATCTGCAGTATTTCTTACCAGACAATCATATCCATAAGTCCTTCCTGTCCCATCTTTCCCAACAGTGCTGGTTGCTTCAGAGTGATTTGGAGAGGCTGGGAATCTAATTTTTCCCCTTTCCCTGGGGCTGCCCACACTTGTGGGTTCACTTCAGCACAGGCCTTGCCAGACATTTGACACAGAGGTACAAGAGAACTGGCCTCTGTATCACCTTTTACAATATTAATTTGCATTCCCAATTTAGCCATCAAAGGCCTTCCCAGTAAATTACAATGACAATGAGGAGCAAATAAAACTTCCTGCATTTCAAACCCATCCCCCACATCTGCTAATAGTGGTTGAAAAAAACAACCCCCTCATCTTTCCCACTTGTCCCCTGGATAATCAAAGACATTTTTGGCCTTTTCCCCCCTTAGGTCTAAGATTGAGAGTGGGTGGAGAGGCCCCTGTGTGTATGAGGAAAGGCCTGGTGTGGATGCAGCCCCAGGCTGAATGTTGTCAAGGGCTCCAGTGTGGTGGGTCCCTGGTGTAATGGGAGCTGTGGCAGCCCTAGGAATCCATGTCCGTGCAGGGCTGGACTTGCTCCTGCTGAGGGTGCTGCTGTGTGTGCTTGCAGTGTCCCTGTGGGCTGCAGATGGATCCCTGCTTCCTTGGCAGGGGCTGTTTGGGTGGGCTCTCCCCTGCCGAGGAGGGCAATGCCTGTGCCAGGTGCTTGTGGCCGAGCCCGTCCCCTCGGTGCTGGGGCCCCCTTGGGCCCTGGGCTTCATCCCTCAGGGGCTGTGGAAACTCTGCCATGGCCTTTGCCTTCAGCTTGGCCTTTTCCTGCTCCCTTCTTGCCTTCACCTGCTGTGCCTTTGTGCCCAAGTGCTGCAGGGGCTTCTTGTGCCCCTCGTGCAGCCCCCCTGAGTGCCTGTGGGTGCTCATCCTCTGACAGCTGCTGAGCTTTCTGCACAATCATTCCTTTCTGCAGGGCCCAAACAAGATCCTTCAAAGGTGATCTGGATCCTTGCAGGGATAATACACATTTCCCAGCTGTTCCTTCCTTCCTTCCTTCCTTCCTTGGCGCTGGTGCTTGTGCTGGCCGTGCCCTGCAGAGCCCGTATCCCAGAGCCGGTGCCTGTGGTGCCGCAGTGTCCAAAGGCGGCTCCCCCGGCGGGCAGGGCCGGCAGCTCCACGGGGCCGGGCAGCGGCCGGGGCGTCCCGCAGCCTCCTGGGGGCCGGGGGCCAGTGCCGGCCCTGCCCGGGGGGTGGTGGGGTCAGGCAGCGCCCGGCGCTGAGCCCCGGCTGCCCCACAGCCCCGGCCCGGCCCCGCAGCTCCCCACAGGCCCCCAGCCCGTGCTCCCGGTGCCGCCCCTCTGCGCCCGCTCCTGCCGCTCCCCAGCACAGAGAAACCCCCTGGGATCCTGACCTCCTTGTTTGCCTCTCCTGCCAACCGGGGCTACAAACGATCTACATCAGCTCCCAGAGTTTGAGCATTACACCCTGTCGTCCCTGAATTTCTTGGTTTCAAAGTGTTTGAGTCTTTGCAGCAGCTTTCTCACGCTGCTTCATGTAAACAACGTTGTATTCTTAGAAATTATCTGTATGTTTTGCATTCTTGTTCTCTGAGAGAGAACTTGACTGATGGTCATAGTGACCAATGAAGTCAGGAGGTTGTAATCTCCTTGGGCGAATCTTGGCCCTCTGTACAAAATGTATATAAGCCTTTGAAGTCAGATAATAAAGAGCTTTCCATATTTCACCAAGCTGCTGCCTGCTGTCCTCTGTCAAGGTCCACTCCCATGTCACAACGTGTTGCCCCTCTAAAGCCGTGGGGTAACAACACCCTGCTTGAAAACGTCCCAGTCCTCAGTATTTTTCTCTTCCTGCTCTTTTCCATCATCTTCTTTCTCACCACAGAGATTCCTCCTGCTGCCTCTTGCCTTAACTGTAATCCTGCACCCTCCCCTTCCCCCTCACCCTTCCCAGCACACCAACACCATCCATCCCCTGCTGTCTAAATCCCTTCTGGACTTCCCTTCTTGCCCCTCTGGGTGTCCATGTCCTTAATTACCTCTGGGAGAATGATGCCTTGGGAAGGCTGGCCTGAAACAGAGACTGGACAGAGCTAGAGAATAAAGCAGATATTTATTGAAAGCTCTTTAGGGCAGACCTTGGGCAGGGCAGGAGCCTGACCAGGGCTACACTCAAGGTGGACTTGAAATGGTCTCATCATGGACGACTGGTCACGAGGTCCTAAACTTTGCTGTTTTGGTCCATTTTCATGTTGGAGCCCAGTTGTCCAGCCCCAGGCTCAGGTGGTGAGGTGTCATCCTTGTTGTTTCTCTCTTCACTCCCCCCGCGCTGTCGTGGCGGGAGCGGCTGCAGTGGGGAGCGAGTGCGGGCGGGAGCGGCCGAGAGCCCAGCGCTGCCCCAGCCCGAGCTGCCCCAGCTCCATCCGTGCCCCTCCGGTGGGATGCTGTGGGTTTGGGGGGGAAGAGGGAGCCGGCAGTGGGTGCTGGGCCTGGGGCAGGAGGGGAAGGGAAGGAGAAGCAGGGTTGAAGAACAAAATGTTCAAAGGATGCACATGGGAGGAGAAGGTGGGATTGTGCAGGAGAAAGAGGAATAGTAGGAGGAAATGGAGTGTTAGAAGGAGTAGGGACAGAGGAGGAGGAGGAGCAGGAGGAGGAGGCAGCAGAAGGTTCCACCCCTCCCTGTATCTGCAGCCTCCCCCCAGCCCCAGGAGTGTTGCCCCTCCACATGCAGCAGGTGACCAGGAGGAGGATCCCCAATTTTCGTGGGGGTGAATCTTGATGTTTCTCAGCTTCCATTGGCTAAATGTTGATGCTTTGGTTTTTTGGAATGGGCTGAATCTTGGTATTTTAGAAACGGTTTTGGCTGAGTCTTGGTGTTTGGGTAGTTTTTTTACCTGTGTCTTGATGTTTGGAGGACTTTTGGGCTGAATCCTGGTGTTTTGGAGGTTTTCACAGACACAAGGTACCCATTGACTTCTTGAGAATAACTTGGAGAAGGAGGAACCCCCCGCCTAAAGTGCTTTCCATTTGTTTTTTCCCCAAACCAGGATTTTTCATTGCC
>NW_028154340.1:0-27215 GCF_965231275.1 Zosterops lateralis
GTTCTCCAAGTGAAAATAAGCCTGTCCGGAGCCCGTGTCGCTCCAGCTGCTTTGGAACACATTCTGCCACACTTGCTCTTTCTGCATGTCTCTAGCAGCCAGAAAGCGCTGTAAAGCGCTCTTTTGCCCGAGAAAAGCAACACTCTGGGGGACCCCTGTAACTTTGCTTGCAGCAGCACCTTGGGGTGTTTCTGTGTTCTCCAAGTGAAAAGAAGCCTGTCCGGAGCCCGTGGTAGCTCCAGCTGCTTTGGAACACATTCTGCCACACTTGCTCTTTCTGCATGTCTCTAGCAGCCAGAAAGCGCTGTAAAGCGCTCTTTTCTCGAGAAAAGCAACACTCTGGGAAACCTCTGTAACTTTGCTTGCAGCAGCACTTGGTGTGTTTTCTGTGTTCTCCTAGTGAAAATAAGCCTGTCCGGAGCCCGTGGTAGCTCCAGCTGCTTTGGAACACATTCTGCCACACTTGCTCTTTCTGCATGTCTCTAGCAGCCAGGAAGCGCTGTAAAGTGCTCTTTTCTCGAGAAAGCAACACTCAGGGGGACTTCTGTAACTTTGCTTGCAGCAGCACCTTGGTGTGTTTTCTGTGTTCTCCAAGTGAAAATAAGCCTGTCCGGAGCCCGTGGTAGCTCCAGCTGCTTTGGAACACATTCTGCCACACTTGCTCTTTCTGCATGTCTCTAGCAGCCAGAAAGCGCTGTAAAGCGCTCTTTTCTCGAGAAAAGCAACACTCTTGGAAACCTCTGTAACTTTGCTTGCAGCAGCACCTTGGTGTGTTTTCTGTGTTCTCCTAGTGAAAATAAGCCTGTCCGGAGCCCGTGGTAGCTCCAGCTGCTTTGGAACACATTCTGCCACACTTGCTCTTTCTGCATGTCTCTAGCAGCCAGAAAGCGCTGTAAAGTGCTCTTTTCTCGAGAAAAGCAACACTCAGGGGGACTTCTGTAACTTTGCTTGCAGCAGCACCTTTGTGTGTTTTCTGTGTTCTCCAAGTGAAAATAAGCCTGTCCGGAGCCCGTGGTAGCTCCAGCTGCTTTGGAACACATTCTGCCACACTTGCTCTTTCTGCATGTCTCTAGCAGCCAGAAAGCGCTGTAAAGCGCTCTTTTCTTGAGAAAAGCAACACTCTGGGAAACCTCTGTAACTTTGCTTGCAGCAGCACCTTGGTGTGTTTTCTGTGTTCTCCAAGTGAAAAGAAGCCTGTCCGGAGCCCGTGGTAGCTCCAGCTGCTTTGGAACACATTCTGCCACACTTGCTCTTTCTGCATGTCTCTAGCAGCCAGAAAGCACTGTAAAGCGCTCTTTTCTCGAGAAAAGCAACACTCTGGGGGACTTGTGTAACTTTGCTTGCAGCAGCACCTTGGTGTGTTTTCTGTGTTCTCCAAGTGAAAATAAGCCTGTCCGGAGCCCGTGGTAGCTCCAGCTGCTTTGGAACACATTCTGCCACACTTGCTCTTTCTGCATGTCTCTAGCAGCCAGAAAGCACTGTAAAGCGCTCTTTTCTCGAGAAAAGCAACACTCTGGGAAACCTCTGTAACTTTGCTTGCAGCAGCACCTTGGTGTGTTTTCTGTGTTCTCCAAGTGAAAATAAGCCTGTCCGGAGCCCGTGGTAGCTCCAGCTGCTTTGGAACACATTCTGCCACACTTGCTCTTTCTGCATGTCTCTAGCAGCCAGAAAGCGCTGTAAAGCGCTCTTTTCTCGAGAAAAGCAACACTCTGGGAAACCTCTGTAACTTTGCTTGCAGCAGCACCTTGGTGTGTTTTCTGTGTTCTCCAAGTGAAAATAAGCCTGTCCGGAGCCCGTGGTAGCTCCAGCTGCTTTGGAACACATTCTGCCACACTTGCTCTTTCTGCATGTCTCTAGCAGCCAGAAAGCGCTGTAAAGCGCTCTTTTCTCGAGAAAAGCAACACTCTGGGAAACCTCTGTAACTTTGCTTGCAGCAGCACCTTGGTGTGTTTTCTGTGTTCTCCAAGTGAAAAGAAGCCTGTCCGGAGCCCGTGGTAGCTCCAGCTGCTTTGGAACACATTCTGCCACACTTGCTCTTTCTGCATGTCTCTAGCAGCCAGAAAGCGCTGTAAAGCGCTCTTTTCTCGAGAAAAGCAACACTCTGGGAAACCTCTGTAACTTTGCTTGCAGCAGCACCTTGGTGTGTTTTCTGTGTTCTCCAAGTGAAAAGAAGCCTGTCCGGAGCCCGTGGTAGCTCCAGCTGCTTTGGAACACATTCTGCCACACTTGCTCTTTCTGCATGTCTCTAGCAGCCAGAAAGCGCTGTAAAGCGCTCTTTTCTCGAGAAAAGCAACACTCCTGGGAAACCTCTGTAACTTTGCTTGCAGCAGCACCTTGGTGTGTTTTCTGTGTTCTCCAAGTGAAAATAAGCCTGTCCGGAGCCCGTGGTAGCTCCAGCTGCTTTGGAACACATTCTGCCACACTTGCTCTTTCTGCATGTCTCTAGCAGCCAGAAAGCGCTGTAAAGCGCTCTTTTCTCGAGAAAAGCAACACTCTTGGAAACCTCTGTAACTTTGCTTGCAGCAGCACCTTGGTGTGTTTTCTGTGTTCTCCTAGTGAAAATAAGCCTGTCCGGAGCCCGTGGTAGCTCCAGCTGCTTTGGAACACATTCTGCCACACTTGCTCTTTCTGCATGTCTCTAGCAGCCAGAAAGCGCTGTAAAGCGCTCTTTTCTCGAGAAAAGCAACACTCTGGGAAACCTCTGTAACTTTGCTTGCAGCAGCACCTTGGTGTGTTTTCTGTGTTCTCCAAGTGAAAGAAGCCTGTCCGGAGCCCGTGGTAGCTCCAGCTGCTTTGGAACACATTCTGCCACACTTGCTCTTTCTGCATGTCTCTAGCAGCCAGAAAGCGCTGTAAAGCGCTCTTTTCTCGAGAAAAGCAACACTCTGGGAAACCTCTGTAACTTTGCTTGCAGCAGCACCTTGGTGTGTTTTCTGTGTTCTCCAAGTGAAAATAAGCCTGTCCGGAGCCCGTGGTAGCTCCAGCTGCTTTGGAACACATTCTGCCACACTTGCTCTTTCTGCATGTCTCTAGCAGCCAGAAAGCGCTGTAAAGCGCTCTTTTCTCGAGAAAAGCAACACTCTGGGAAACCTCTGTAACTTTGCTTGCAGCAGCACCTTGGGGTGTTTTCTGTGTTCTCCAAGTGAAAATAAGCTGTCCGGAGCCCGTGGTAGCTCCAGCTGCTTTGGAACACATTCTGCCACACTTGCTCTTTCTGCATGTCTCTAGCAGCCAGAAAGCGCTGTAAAGCGCTCTTTTCTCGAGAAAAGCAACACTCAGGGGGACTTCTGTAACTTTGCTTGCAGCAGCACCTTGGTGTGTTTTCTGTGTTCTCCAAGTGAAAATAAGCCTGTCCGGAGCCCGTGGTAGCTCCAGCTGCTTTGGAACACATTCTGCCACACTTGCTCTTTCTGCATGTCTCTAGCAGCCAGAAAGCGCTGTAAAGCGCTCTTTTCTCGAGAAAAGCAACACTCTGGGAAACCTCTGTAACTTTGCTTGCAGCAGCACCTTGGTGTGTTTTCTGTGTTCTCCAAGTGAAAATAAGCCTGTCCGGAGCCCGTGGTAGCTCCAGCTGCTTTGGAACACATTCTGCCACACTTGCTCTTTCTGCATGTCTCTAGCAGCCAGAAAGCGCTGTAAAGTGCTCTTTTCTCGAGAAAAGCAACACTCAGGGGGACTTGTGTAACTTTGCTTGCAGCAGCACCTTGGTGTGTTTTCTGTGTTCTCCAAGTGAAAAGAAGCCTGTCCGGAGCCCGTGGTAGCTCCAGCTGCTTGGAACACATTCTGCCACACTTGCTCTTTCTGCATGTCTCTAGCAGCCAGAAAGCGCTGTAAAGCGCTCTTTTCTCGAGAAAAGCAACACTCTTGGAAACCTCTGTAACTTTGCTTGCAGCAGCACCTTGGTGGTGTTTTCTGTGTTCTCCAAGTGAAAATAAGCCTGTCCGGAGCCCGTGGTAGCTCCAGCTGCTTTGGAACACATTCTGCCACACTTGCTCTTTCTGCATGTCTCTAGCAGCCAGAAAGCGCTGTAAAGCGCTCTTTTCTCGAGAAAAGCAACACTCTGGGAAACCTCTGTAACTTTGCTTGCAGCAGCACCTTGGTGTGTTTTCTGTGTTCTCCAAGTGAAAATAAGCCTGTCCGGAGCCCGTGGTAGCTCCAGCTGCTTTGGAACACATTCTGCCACACTTGCTCTTTCTGCATGTCTCTAGCAGCCAGAAAGCGCTGTAAAGCGCTCTTTTCTCGAGAAAAGCAACACTCTTGGAAACCTCTGTAACTTTGCTTGCAGCAGCACCTTGGTGTGTTTTCTGTGTTCTCCAAGTGAAAATAAGCCTGTCCGGAGCCCGTGGTAGCTCCAGCTGCTTTGGAACACATTCTGCCACACTTGCTCTTTCTGCATGTCTCTAGCAGCCAGAAAGCGCTGTAAAGCGCTCTTTTCTCGAGAAAAGCAACACTCTGGGAAACCTCTGTAACTTTGCTTGCAGCAGCACCTTGGTGTGTTTTCTGTGTTCTCCAAGTGAAAATAAGCCTGTCCGGAGCCCGTGGTAGCTCCAGCTGCTTTGGAACACATTCTGCCACACTTGCTCTTTCTGCATGTCTCTAGCAGCCAGAAAGCGCTGTAAAGCGCTCTTTTCTCGAGAAAAGCAACACTCTTGGAAACCTCTGTAACTTGGCTTGCAGCAGCACCTTGGTGTGTTTTCTGTGTTCTCCAAGTGAAAATAAGCCTGTCCGGAGCCCGTGGTAGCTCCAGCTGCTTTGGAACACATTCTGCCACACTTTGCTCTTTCTGCATGTCTCTAGCAGCCAGAAAGCGCTGTAAAGCGCTCGTTTCTCGAGAAAAGCAACACTCTGGGAAACCTCTGTAACTTTGCTTGCAGCAGCACCTTGGTGTGTTTTCTGTGTTCTCCAAGTGAAAATAAGCCTGTCCGGAGCCCGTGGTAGCTCCAGCTGCTTTGGAACACATTCTGCCACACTTGCTGTTTCTGCATGTCTCTAGCAGCCAGAAAGCACTGTAAAGTGCTCTTTTCTCGAGAAAAGCAACACTCAGGGGGACTTCTGTAACTTTGCTTGCAGCAGCACCTTGGTGTGTTTTCTGTGTTCTCCAAGTGAAAATAAGCCTGTCCGGAGCCCGTGGTAGCTCCAGCTGCTTTGGAACACATTCTGCCACACTTGCTCTTTCTGCATGTCTCTAGCAGCCAGAAAGCGCTGTAAAGCGCTCTTTTCTCGAGAAAAGCAACACTCAGGGGGACTTCTGTAACTTTGCTTGCAGCAGCACCTTGGTGTGTTTTCTGTGTTCTCCAAGTGAAAATAAGCCTGTCCGGAGCCCGTGGTAGCTCCAGCTGCTTTGGAACACATTCTGCCACACTTGCTCTTTCTGCATGTCTCTAGCAGCCAGAAAGCGCTGTAAAGCGCTCTTTTCTCGAGAAAAGCAACACTCTGGGAAACCTCTGTAACTTTGCTTGCAGCAGCACCTTGGTGTGTTTTCTGTGTTCTCCAAGTGAAAATAAGCCTGTCCGGAGCCCGTGGTAGCTCCAGCTGCTTTGGAACACATTCTGCCACACTTGCTCTTTCTGCATGTTCTCTAGCAGCCAGAAAGCGCTGTAAAGTGCTCTTTTCTCGAGAAAAGCAACACTCAGGGGGACTTGTAACTTTGCTTGCAGCAGCACCTTGGTGTGTTTTCTGTGTTCTCCAAGTGAAAAGAAGCCTGTCCGGAGCCCGTGGTAGCTCCAGCTGCTTTGGAACACATTCTGCCACACTTGCTCTTTCTGCATGTCTCTAGCAGCCAGAAAGCGCTGTAAAGCGCTCTTTTCTCGAGAAAAGCAACACTCTTGGAAACCTCTGTAACTTTGCTTGCAGCAGCACCTTGGTGTGTTTTCTGTGTTCTCCAAGTGAAAAATAAGCCTGTCCGGAGCCCGTGGTAGCTCCAGCTGCTTTGGAACACATTCTGCCACACTTGCTCTTTCTGCATGTCTCTAGCAGCCAGAAAGCGCTGTAAAGCGCTCTTTTCTCGAGAAAAGCAACACTCTGGGAAACCTCTGTAACTTTGCTTGCAGCAGCAGCCTTGGTGTGTTTTCTGTGTTCTCCAAGTGAAAATAAGCCTGTCCGGAGCCCGTGGTAGCTCCAGCTGCTTTGGAACACATTCTGCCACACTTGCTCTTTCTGCATGTCTCTAGCAGCCAGAAAGCGCTGTAAAGCGCTCTTTTCTCGAGAAAAGCAACACTCTGGGAAACCTCTGTAACTTTGCTTGCAGCAGCACCTTGGTGTGTTTTCTGTGTTCTCCAAGTGAAAATAAGCCTGTCCGGAGCCCGTGGTAGCTCCAGCTGCTTTGGAACACATTCTGCCACACTTGCTCTTTCTGCATGTCTCTAGCAGCCAGAAAGCGCTGTAAAGCGCTCTTTTCTCGAGAAAAGCAACACTCTGGGAAACCTCTGTAACTTTGCTTGCAGCAGCACCTTGGTGTGTTTTCTGTGTTCTCCAAGTGAAAATAAGCCTGTCCGGAGCCCGTGGTAGCTCCAGCCTGCTTTGGAACACATTCTGCCACACTTGCTCTTTCTGCATGTCTCTAGCAGCCAGAAAGCGCTGTAAAGCGCTCTTTTCTCGAGAAAAGCAACACTCTTGGAAACCTCTGTAACTTGGCTTGCAGCAGCACCTTGGTGTGTTTTCTGTGTTCTCCAAGTGAAAATAAGCCTGTCCGGAGCCCGTGGTAGCTCCAGCTGCTTTGGAACACATTCTGCCACACTTGCTCTTTCTGCATGTCTCTAGCAGCCAGAAAGCGCTGTAAAGCGCTCGTTTCTCGAGAAAAGCAACACTCTGGGAAACCTCTGTAACTTTGCTTGCAGCAGCACCTTGGTGTGTTTTCTGTGTTCTCCAAGTGAAAATAAGCCTGTCCGGAGCCCGTGGTAGCTCCAGCTGCTTTGGAACACATTCTGCCACACTTGCTGTTTCTGCATGTCTCTAGCAGCCAGAAAGCACTGTAAAGTGCTCTTTTCTCGAGAAAAGCAACACTCAGGGGGACTTCTGTAACTTTGCTTGCAGCAGCACCTTGGTGTGTTTTCTGTGTTCTCCAAGTGAAAATAAGCCTGTCCGGAGCCCGTGGTAGCTCCAGCTGCTTTGGAACACATTCTGCCACACTTGCTCTTTCTGCATGTCTCTAGCAGCCAGAAAGCGCTGTAAAGCGCTCTTTTCTCGAGAAAGCAACACTCTGGGAAACCTCTGTAACTTTGCTTGCAGCAGCACCTTGGTGTGTTTTCTGTGTTCTCCAAGTGAAAAGAAGCCTGTCCGGAGCCCGTGGTAGCTCCAGCTGCTTTGGAACACATTCTGCCACACTTGCTCTTTCTGCATGTCTCTAGCAGCCAGAAAGCGCTGTAAAGTGCTCTTTTCTCGAGAAAAGCAACACTCAGGGGACTTCTGTAACTTTGCTTGCAGCAGCACCTTGGTGTGTTTTCTGTGTTCTCCAAGTGAAAATAAGCTGTCCGGAGCCCGTGGTAGCTCCAGCTGCTTTGGAACACATTCTGCCACACTTGCTCTTCTGCATGTCTCTAGCAGCCAGAAAGCGCTGTAAAGCGCTCTTTTCTCGAGAAAAGCAACACTCTGGGAAACCTCTGTAACTTTGCTTGCAGCAGCACCTTGGTGTGTTTTCTGTGTTCTCCAAGTGAAAAGAGCCTGTCCGGAGCCCGTGGTAGCTCCAGCTGCTTTGGAACACATTCTGCCACACTTGCTCTTTCTGCATGTCTCTAGCAGCCAGAAAGCGCTGTAAAGCGCTCTTTTTCTCGAGAAAAGCAACACTCTGGGAAACCTCTGTAACTTTGCTTGCAGCAGCACCTTGGTGTGTTTTCTGTGTTCTCCAAGTGAAAATAAGCCTGTCTGGAGCCCGTGGTAGCTCCAGCTGCTTTGGAACACATTCTGCCACACTTGCTCTTTCTGCATGTCTCTAGCAGCCAGAAAGCGCTGTAAAGCGCTCTTTCTCGAGAAAAGCAACACTCAGGGGGACTTGTGTAACTTTGCTTGCAGCAGCACCTTGGTGTGTTTTCTGTGTTCTCCAAGTGAAAATAAGCCTGTCCGGAGCCCGTGGTAGCTCCAGCTGCTTTGGAACACATTCTGCCACACTTCCTCTTTCTGCATGTCTCTAGCAGCCAGAAAGCGCTGTAAAGCGCTCTTTTCTCGAGAAAAGCAACACTCTGGGAAACCTCTGTAACTTTGCTTGCAGCAGCACCTTGGTGTGTTTTCTGTGTTCTCCAAGTGAAAAGAAGCCTGTCCGGAGCCCGTGGTAGCTCCAGCTGCTTTGGAACACATTCTGCCACACTTGCTCTTTCTGCATGTCTCTAGCAGCCAGAAAGCGCTGTAAAGCGCTCTTTTCTCGAGAAAAGCAACACTCTGGGAAACCTTCTGTAACTTTGCTTGCAGCAGCACCTTGGTGTGGTTTTCTGTGTTCTCCAAGTGAAAAGAAGCCTGTCCGGAGCCCGTGGTAGCTCCAGCTGCTTTGGAACACATCTGCCACACTTGCTCTTTCTGCATGTCTCCTAGCAGCCAGAAAGCGCTGTAAAGTGCTCTTTTCTCGAGAAAAGCAACACTCAGAGGACTTGTGTAACTTTGCTTGCAGCAGCACTTGGGTGTTTTCTGTGTTCTCCAAGTGAAAATAAGCCTGTCCGGAGCCCGTGGTAGCTCCAGCTGCTTTGGAACACATTCTGCCACACTTGCTCTTTCTGCATGTCTCTAGCAGCCAGAAAGCGCTGTAAAGCGCTCTTTTCTCGAGAAAAGCAACACTCTGGGAAACCTCTGTAACTTTGCTTGCAGCAGCACCTTGGTGTGTTTTTCTGTGTTCTCCAAGTGAAAATAAGCCTGTCCGGAGCCCGTGGTAGCTCCAGCTGCTTTGGAACACATTCTGCCACACTTGCTCTTTCTGCATGTCTCTAGCAGCCAGAAAGCGCTGTAAAGCGCTCTTTTCTCGAGAAAAGCAACACTCTGGGGAAACCTCTGTAACTTTGCTTGCAGCAGCACCTTGGTGTGTTTTCTGTGTTCTCCAAGTGAAAATAAGCCTGTCCGGAGCCCGTGGTAGCTCCAGCTGCTTTGGAACACATTCTGCCACACTTGCTCTTTCTGCATGTCTCTAGCAGCCAGAAAGCGCTGTAAAGCGCTCTTTTCTCGAGAAAAGCAACACTCTGGGAAACCTCTGTAACTTTGCTTGCAGCAGCACCTTGGGGTGTTTTCTGTGTTCTCCAAGTGAAAATAAGCCTGTCCGGAGCCCGTGGTAGCTCCAGCTGCTTTGGAACACATTCTGCCACACTTGCTCTTTCTGCATGTCTCTAGCAGCAGAAAGCGCTGTAAAGCGCTCTTTTCTCGAGAAAAGCAACACTCTGGGAACCTCTGTAACTTTGCTTGCAGCAGCACCTTGGTGTGTTTTCTGTGTTCTCCAAGTGAAAATAAGCCTGTCCGGAGCCCGTGGTAGCTCCAGCTGCTTTGGAACACATTCTGCCACACTTGCTCTTTCTGCATGTCTCTAGCAGCCAGAAAGCGCTGTAAAGCGCTCTTTTCTCGAGAAAAGCAACACTCTGGGAACCTCTGTAACTTTGCTTGCAGCAGCACCTTGGTGTGTTTTCTGTGTTCTCCAAGTGAAAATAAGCCTGTCCGGAGCCCGTGGTAGCTCCAGCTGCTTTGGAACACATTCTGCCACACTTGCTCTTTCTGCATGTCTCTAGCAGCCAGAAAAGCGCTGGAAAGCGCTCTTTTCTCGAGAAAAGCAACACTCTGGGAAACCTCTGTAACTTTGCTTGCAGCAGCACCTTGGTGTGTTTTCTGTGTTCTCCAAGTGAAAATAAGCCTGTCCGGAGCCCGTGGTAGCTCCAGCTGCTTTGGAACACATTCTGCCACACTTGCTCTTTCTGCATGTCTCTAGCAGCCAGAAAGCGCTGTAAAGCGCTCTTTTCTCGAGAAAAGCAACACTCAGGGGGACTTGTGTAACTTTGCTTGCAGCAGCACCTTGGTGTGTTTTCTGTGTTCTCCAAGTGAAAATAAGCCTGTCCGGAGCCCGTGGTAGCTCCAGCTGCTTTGGAACACATTCTGCCACACTTGCTCTTTCTGCATGTCTCTAGCAGCCAGAAAGCGCTGTAAAGCGCTCTTTTCTCGAGAAAAGCAACACTCTGGGAACCTCTGTAACTTTGCTTGCAGCAGCACCTTGGTGTGTTTTCTGTGTTCTCCAAGTGAAAATAAGCCTGTCCGGAGCCCGTGGTAGCTCCAGCTGCTTTGGAACACATTCTGCCACACTTGCTCTTTCTGCATGTCTCTAGCAGCCAGAAAGCGCTGTAAAGTGCTCTTTTCTCGAGAAAAGCAACACTCAGGGGGACTTCTGTAACTTTGCTTGCAGCAGCACCTTGGTGTGTTTTCTGTGTTCTCCAAGTGAAAAGAAGCCTGTCCGGAGCCCGTGGTAGCTCCAGCTGCTTTGGAACACATTCTGCCACACTTGCTCTTTCTGCATGTCTCTAGCAGCCAGAAAGCGCTGTAAAGTGCTCTTTTCTCGAGAAAAGCAACACTCAGGGGGACTTGTGTAACTTTGCTTGCAGCAGCACCTTGGTGTGTTTTCTGTGTTCTCCAAGTGAAAATAAGCCTGTCCGGAGCCCGTGGTAGCTCCAGCTGCTTTGGAACACATTCTGCCACACTTGCTCTTTCTGCATGTCTCTAGCAGCCAGAAAGCGCTGTAAAGCGCTCTTTTCTCGAGAAAAGCAACACTCTGGGAAACCTCTGTAACTTTGCTTGCAGCAGCACCTTGGTGTGTTTTCTGTGTTCTCCAAGTGAAAAGAAGCCTGTCCGGAGCCCGTGGTAGCTCCAGCTGCTTTGGAACACATTCTGCCACACTTGCTCTTTCTGCATGTCTCTAGCAGCCAGAAAGCACTGTAAAGCGCTCTTTTCTCGAAAAAAGCAACACTCAGGGGGACTTGTGTAACTTTGCTTGCAGCAGCACCTTGGTGTGTTTTCTGTGTTCTCCAAGTGAAAATAAGCCTGTCCGGAGCCCGTGGTAGCTCCAGCTGCTTTGGAACACATTCTGCCACACTTGCTCTTTCTGCATGTCTCTAGCAGCCAGAAAGCGCTGTAAAGTGCTTTTTTCTCGAGAAAAGCAACACTCAGGGGGACTTCTGTAACTTTGCTTGCAGCAGCACCTTGGTGTGTTTTCTGTGTTCTCCAAGTGAAAATAAGCCTGTCCGGAGCCCGTGGTAGCTCCAGCTGCTTTGGAACACATTCTGCCACACTTGCTCTTTCTGCATGTCTCTAGCAGCCACAAAGCGCTGTAAAGCGCTCTTTTCTCGAGAAAAGCAACACTCTGGGAAACCTCTGTAACTTTGCTTGCAGCAGCACCTTGGGGTGTTTTCTGTGTTCTCCAAGTGAAAAGAAGCCTGTCCGGAGCCCGTGGTAGCTCCAGCTGCTTTGGAACACATTCTGCCACACTTCCTCTTTCTGCATGTCTCTAGCAGCCAGAAAGCGCTGTAAAGCGCTCTTTTCTCGAGAAAAGCAACACTCTGGGAAACCTCTGTAACTTTGCTTGCAGCAGCACCTTGGTGTGTTTTCTGTGTTCTCCAAGTGAAAAGAAGCCTGTCCGGAGCCCGTGGTAGCTCCAGCTGCTTTGGAACACATTCTGCCACACTTGCTCTTTCTGCATGTCTCTAGCAGCCAGAAAGCGCTGTAAAGCGCTCTTTTCTCGAGAAAAGCAACACTCTGGGAAACCTCTGTAACTTTGCTTGCAGCAGCACCTTGGTGTGTTTTCTGTGTTCTCCAAGTGAAAATAAGCCTGTCCGGAGCCCGTGGTAGCTCCAGCTGCTTTGGAACACATTCTGCCACACTTGCTCTTTCTGCATGTCTCTAGCAGCCAGAAAGCGCTGTAAAGTGCTCTTTTCTCGAGAAAAGCAACACTCAGGGGGACTTGTGTAACTTTGCTTGCAGCAGCACCTTGGTGTGTTTTCTGTGTTCTCCAAGTGAAAATAAGCCTGTCCGGAGCCCGTGGTAGCTCCAGCTGCTTTGGAACACATTCTGCCACACTTGCTCTTTCTGCATGTCTCTAGCAGCCAGAAAGCGCTGTAAAGCGCTCTTTTCTCGAGAAAAGCAACACTCTGGGAAACCTCTGTAACTTTGCTTGCAGCAGCACCTTGGTGTGTTTTCTGTGTTCTCCAAGTGAAAAGAAGCCTGTCCGGAGCCCGTGGTAGCTCCAGCTGCTTTGGAACACATTCTGCCACACTTGCTCTTTCTGCATGTCTCTAGCAGCCAGAAAGCACTGTAAAGCGCTCTTTTCTCGAGAAAAGCAACACTCAGGGGGACTTGTGTAACTTTGCTTGCAGCAGCACCTTGGTGTGTTTTCTGTGTTCTCCAAGTGAAAATAAGCCTGTCCGGAGCCCGTGGTAGCTCCAGCTGCTTTGGAACACATTCTGCCACACTTGCTCTTTCTGCATGTCTCTAGCAGCCAGAAAGCGCTGTAAAGTGCTCTTTTCTCGAGAAAAGCAACACTCAGGAGGACTTCTGTAACTTTGCTTGCAGCAGCACCTTGGTGTGTTTTCTGTGTTCTCCAAGTGAAAATAAGCCTGTCCGGAGCCCGTGGTAGCTCCAGCTGCTTTGGAACACATTCTGCCACACTTGCTCTTTCTGCATGTCTCTAGCAGCCAGAAAGCGCTGTAAAGCGCTCTTTTCTCGAGAAAAGCAACACTCTGGGAAACCTCTGTAACTTTGCTTGCAGCAGCACCTTGGTGTGTTTTCTGTGTTCTCCAAGTGAAAATAAGCCTGTCCGGAGCCCGTGGTAGCTCCAGCTGCTTTGGAACACATTCTGCCACACTTGCTCTTTCTGCATGTCTCTAGCAGCCAGAAAGCGCTGTAAAGCGCTCTTTTCTCGAGAAAAGCAACACTCTGGGAAACCTCTGTAACTTTGCTTGCAGCAGCACCTTGGTGTGTTTTCTGTGTTCTCCAAGTGAAAAT
This sequence comes from Zosterops lateralis, assembly GCF_965231275.1. Taxonomy (NCBI): domain Eukaryota; kingdom Metazoa; phylum Chordata; class Aves; order Passeriformes; family Zosteropidae; genus Zosterops; species Zosterops lateralis. Next base: position 12,946 of record NW_028154340.1, read on the forward strand.
AAGCCTGTCCGGAGCCCGTGGTAGCTCCAGCTGCTTTGGAACACATTCTGCCACACTTGCTCTTTCTGCATGTCTCTAGCAGCCAGAAAGCGCTGTAAAGCGCTCTTTTCTCGAGAAAAGCAACACTCAGGGAAACCTCTGTAACTTTGCTTGCAGCAGCACCTTGGTGTGTTTTCTGTGTTCTCCAAGTGAAAATAAGCCTGTCCGGAGCCCGTGGTAGCTCCAGCTGCTTTGGAACACCATTCTGCCACACTTGCTCTTTCTGCATGTCTCAAGCAGCCAGAAAGCGCTGTAAAGCGCTCTTTTTGCCCGAGAAAAGCAACACTCTTGGAAACCTCTGTAACTTGGCTTGCAGCAGCACCTTGGTGTGTTTTCTGTGTTCTCCAAGTGAAAATAAGCCTGTCCGGAGCCCGTGGTAGCTCCAGCTGCTTTGGAACACATTCTGCCACACTTGCTCTTTCTGCATGTCTCTAGCAGCCAGAAAGCGCTGTAAAGCGCTCGTTTCTCGAGAAAAGCAACACTCTGGGAAACCTCTGTAACTTTGCTTGCAGCAGCACCTTGGTGTGTTTTCTGTGTTCTCCAAGTGAAAATAAGCCTGTCCGGAGCCCGTGGTAGCTCCAGCTGCTTTGGAACACATTCTGCCACACTTTGCTCTTTCTGCATGTCTCTAGCAGCCAGAAAGCACTGTAAAGTGCTCTTTTCTCGAGAAAAGCAACACTCAGGGGGACTTCTGTAACTTTGCTTGCAGCAGCACCTTGGTGTGTTTTCTGTGTTCTCCAAGTGAAAATAAGCCTGTCCGGAGCCCGTGGTAGCTCCAGCTGCTTTGGAACACATTCTGCCACACTTGCTCTTTCTGCATGTCTCTAGCAGCCAGAAAGCGCTGTAAAGCGCTCTTTTCTCGAGAAAAGCAACACTCTGGGAAACCTCTGTAACTTTGCTTGCAGCAGCACCTTGGTGTGTTTTCTGTGTTCTCCAAGTGAAAAGAAGCCTGTCCGGAGCCCGTGGTAGCTCCAGCTGCTTTGGAACACATTCTGCCACACTTGCTCTTTCTGCATGTCTCTAGCAGCCAGAAAGCGCTGTAAAGCGCTCTTTTCTCGAGAAAAGCAACACTCTGGGAAACCTCTGTAACTTTGCTTGCAGCAGCACCTTGGTGTGTTTTCTGTGTTCTCCAAGTGAAAATAAGCCTGTCCGGAGCCCGTGGTAGCTCCAGCTGCTTTGGAACACATTCTGCCACACTTGCTCTTTCTGCATGTCTCTAGCAGCCAGAAAGCGCTGTAAAGCGCTCTTTTCTCGAGAAAAGCAACACTCAGGGAAACCTCTGTAACTTTGCTTGCAGCAGCACCTTGGTGTGTTTTCTGTGTTCTCCAAGTGAAAATAAGCCTGTCCGGAGCCCGTGGTAGCTCCAGCTGCTTTGGAACACATTCTGCCACACTTGCTCTTTCTGCATGTCTCTAGCAGCCAGAAAGCGCTGTAAAGCGCTCTTTTCTCGAGAAAAGCAACACTCTGGGAAACCTCTGTAACTTTGCTTGCAGCAGCACCTTGGTGTGTTTTCTGTGTTCTCCAAGTGAAAAGAAGCCTGTCCGGAGCCCGTGGTAGCTCCAGCTGCTTTGGAACACATTCTGCCACACTTGCTCTTTCTGCATGTCTCTAGCAGCCAGAAAGCGCTGTAAAGCGCTCTTTTCTCGAGAAAAGCAACACTCTGGGAAACCTCTGTAACTTTGCTTGCAGCAGCACCTTGGTGTGTTTTCTGTGTTCTCCAAGTGAAAATAAGCCTGTCCGGAGCCCGTGGTAGCTCCAGCTGCTTTGGAACACATTCTGCCACACTTGCTCTTTCTGCATGTCTCTAGCAGCCAGAAAGCGCTGTAAAGCGCTCTTTTCTCGAGAAAAGCAACACTCTGGGAAACCTCTGTAACTTTGCTTGCAGCAGCACCTTGGTGTGTTTTCTGTGTTCTCCAAGTGAAAATAAGCCTGTCCGGAGCCCGTGGTAGCTCCAGCTGCTTTGGAACACATTCTGCCACACTTGCTCTTTCTGCATGTCTCTAGCAGCCAGAAAGCGCTGTAAAGCGCTCTTTTCTCGAGAAAAGCAACACTCTGGGAAACCTCTGTAACTTTGCTTGCAGCAGCACCTTGGTGTGTTTTCTGTGTTCTCCAAGTGAAAAGAAGCCTGTCCGGAGCCCGTGGTAGCTCCAGCTGCTTTGGAACACATTCTGCCACACTTGCTCTTTCTGCATGTCTCTAGCAGCCAGAAAGCGCTGTAAAGCGCTCTTTTCTCGAGAAAAGCAACACTCAGGGGGACTTGTGTAACTTTGCTTGCAGCAGCACCTTGGTGTGTTTTCTGTGCTCTCCAAGTGAAAATAAGCCTGTCCGGAGCCCGTGGTAGCTCCAGCTGCTTTGGAACACATTCTGCCACACTTGCTCTTTCTGCATGTCTCTAGCAGCCAGAAAGCGCTGTAAAGCGCTCTTTTCTCGAGAAAAGCAACACTCTGGGAAACCTCTGTAACTTTGCTTGCAGCAGCACCTTGGTGTGTTTTCTGTGTTCTCCAAGTGAAAATAAGCCTGTCCGGAGCCCGTGGTAGCTCCAGCTGCTTTGGAACACATTCTGCCACACTTGCTCTTTCTGCATGTCTCTAGCAGCCAGAAAGCGCTGTAAAGTGCTCTTTTCTCGAGAAAAGCAACACTCAGGGGGACTTCTGTAACTTTGCTTGCAGCAGCACCTTGGGGTGTTTTCTGTGTTCTCCAAGTGAAAAGAAGCCTGTCCGGAGCCCGTGGTAGCTCCAGCTGCTTTGGAACACATTCTGCCACACTTGCTCTTTCTGCATGTCTCTAGCAGCCAGAAAGGGCTGTAAAGCGCTCTTTTCTCGAGAAAAGCAACACTCTGGGAAACCTCTGTAACTTTGCTTGCAGCAGCACCTTGGGGTGTTTTCTGTGTTCTCCAAGTGAAAATAAGCCTGTCCGGAGACCGTGGTAGCTCCAGCTGCTTTGGAACACATTCTGCCACACTTCCTCTTTCTGCATGTCTCTAGCAGCCAGAAAGCGCTGTAAAGCGCTCTTTTCTCGAGAAAAGCAACACTCTGGGAAACCTCTGTAACTTTGCTTGCAGCAGCACCTTGGTGTGTTTTCTGTGTTCTCCAAGTGAAAAGAAGCCTGTCCGGAGCCCGTGGTAGCTCCAGCTGCTTTGGAACACATTCTGCCACACTTGCTCTTTCTGCATGTCTCTAGCAGCCAGAAAGCGCTGTAAAGCGCTCTTTTCTCGAGAAAAGCAACACTCAGGGGGACTTGTGTAACTTTGCTTGCAGCAGCACCTTGGTGTGTTTTCTGTGTTCTCCAAGTGAAAATAAGCCTGTCCGGAGCCCGTGGTAGCTCCAGCTGCTTTGGAACACATTCTGCCACACTTGCTCTTTCTGCATGTCTCTAGCAGCCAGAAAGCGCTGTAAAGCGCTCTTTTCTCGAGAAAAGCAACACTCTGGGAAACCTCTGTAACTTTGCTTGCAGCAGCACCTTGGTGTGTTTTCTGTGTTCTCCAAGTGAAAAGAAGCCTGTCCGGAGCCCGTGGTAGCTCCAGCTGCTTTGGAACACATTCTGCCACACTTGCTCTTTCTGCATGTCTCTAGCAGCCAGAAAGCACTGTAAAGCGCTCTTTTCTCGAGAAAAGCAACACTCAGGGGGACTTGTGTAACTTTGCTTGCAGCAGCACCTTGGTGTGTTTTCTGTGTTCTCCAAGTGAAAATAAGCCTGTCCGGAGCCCGTGGTAGCTCCAGCTGCTTTGGAACACATTCTGCCACACTTGCTCTTTCTGCATGTCTCTAGCAGCCAGAAAGCGCTGTAAAGTGCTCTTTTCTCGAGAAAAGCAACACTCAGGGGGACTTCTGTAACTTTGCTTGCAGCAGCACCTTGGTGTGTTTTCTGTGTTCTCCAAGTGAAAATAAGCCTGTCCGGAGCCCGTGGTAGCTCCAGCTGCTTTGGAACACATTCTGCCACACTTGCTCTTTCTGCATGTCTCTAGCAGCCAGAAAGCGCTGTAAAGCGCTCTTTTCTCGAGAAAAGCAACACTCAGGGAAACCTCTGTAACTTTGCTTGCAGCAGCACCTTGGTGTGTTTTCTGTGTTCTCCAAGTGAAAATAAGCCTGTCCGGAGCCCGTGGTAGCTCCAGCTGCTTTGGAACACATTCTGCCACACTTGCTCTTTCTGCATGTCTCTAGCAGCCAGAAAGCGCTGTAAAGCGCTCTTTTCTCGAGAAAAGCAACACTCTGGGAAACCTCTGTAACTTTGCTTGCAGCAGCACCTTGGGGTGTTTTCTGTGTTCTCCAAGTGAAAAGAAGCCTGTCCGGAGCCCGTGGTAGCTCCAGCTGCTTTGGAACACATTCTGCCACACTTGCTCTTTCTGCATGTCTCTAGCAGCCAGAAAGCGCTGTAAAGCGCTCTTTTCTCGAGAAAAGCAACACTCTGGGAAACCTCTGTAACTTTGCTTGCAGCAGCACCTTGGTGTGTTTTCTGTGTTCTCCAAGTGAAAAGAAGCCTGTGGGGAGCCCGTGGTAGCTCCAGCTGCTTTGGAACACATTCTGCCACACTTGCTCTTTCTGCATGTCTCTAGCAGCCAGAAAGCGCTGTAAAGCGCTCTTTTCTCGAGAAAAGCAACACTCTGGGAAACCTCTGTAACTTTGCTTGCAGCAGCACCTTGGTGTGTTTTCTGTGTTCTCCAAGTGAAAAGAAGCCTGTCCGGAGCCCGTGGTAGCTCCAGCTGCTTTGGAACACATTCTGCCACACTTGCTCTTTCTGCATGTCTCTAGCAGCCAGAAAGCGCTGTAAAGTGCTCTTTTCTCGAGAAAAGCAACACTCAGGGGGACTTGTGTAACTTTGCTTGCAGCAGCACCTTGGTGTGTTTTCTGTGTTCTCCAAGTGAAAATAAGCCTGTCCGGAGCCCGTGGTAGCTCCAGCTGCTTTGGAACACATTCTGCCACACTTGCTCTTTCTGCATGTCTCTAGCAGCCAGAAAGCGCTGTAAAGCGCTCTTTTCTCGAGAAAAGCAACACTCTGGGAAACCTCTGTAACTTTGCTTGCAGCAGCACCTTGGTGTGTTTTCTGTGTTCTCCAAGTGAAAAGAAGCCTGTCCGGAGCCCGTGGTAGCTCCAGCTGCTTTGGAACACATTCTGCCACACTTGCTCTTTCTGCATGTCTCTAGCAGCCAGAAAGCACTGTAAAGCGCTCTTTTCTCGAGAAAAGCAACACTCAGGGGGACTTGTGTAACTTTGCTTGCAGCAGCACCTTGGTGTGTTTTCTGTGTTCTCCAAGTGAAAATAAGCCTGTCCGGAGCCCGTGGTAGCTCCAGCTGCTTTGGAACACATTCTGCCACACTTGCTCTTTCTGCATGTCTCTAGCAGCCAGAAAGCGCTGTAAAGTGCTCTTTTCTCGAGAAAAGCAACACTCAGGGGGACTTCTGTAACTTTGCTTGCAGCAGCACCTTGGTGTGTTTTCTGTGTTCTCCAAGTGAAAATAAGCCTGTCCGGAGCCCGTGGTAGCTCCAGCTGCTTTGGAACACATTCTGCCACACTTGCTCTTTCTGCATGTCTCTAGCAGCCAGAAAGCGCTGTAAAGCGCTCTTTTCTCGAGAAAAGCAACACTCTGGGAAACCTCTGTAACTTTGCTTGCAGCAGCACCTTGGTGTGTTTTCTGTGTTCTCCAAGTGAAAATAAGCCTGTCCGGAGCCCGTGGTAGCTCCAGCTGCTTTGGAACACATTCTGCCACACTTGCTCTTTCTGCATGTCTCTAGCAGCCAGAAAGCGCTGTAAAGCGCTCTTTTCTCGAGAAAAGCAACACTCTGGGAAACCTCTGTAACTTTGCTTGCAGCAGCACCTTGGTGTGTTTTCTGTGTTCTCCAAGTGAAAAGAAGCCTGTCCGGAGCCCGTGGTAGCTCCAGCTGCTTTGGAACACATTCTGCCACACTTGCTCTTTCTGCATGTCTCTAGCAGCCAGAAAGCGCTGTAAAGCGCTCTTTTCTCGAGAAAAGCAACACTCAGGGAAACCTCTGTAACTTTGCTTGCAGCAGCACCTTGGTGTGTTTTCTGTGTTCTCCAAGTGAAAATAAGCCTGTCCGGAGCCCGTGGTAGCTCCAGCTGCTTTGGAACACATTCTGCCACACTTGCTCTTTCTGCATGTCTCTAGCAGCCAGAAAGCGCTGTAAAGCGCTCTTTTCTCGAGAAAAGCAACACTCTTGGAAACCTCTGTAACTTGGCTTGCAGCAGCACCTTGGTGTGTTTTCTGTGTTCTCCAAGTGAAAATAAGCCTGTCCGGAGCCCGTGGTAGCTCCAGCTGCTTTGGAACACATTCTGCCACACTTGCTCTTTCTGCATGTCTCTAGCAGCCAGAAAGCGCTGTAAAGCGCTCTTTTCTCGAGAAAAGCAACACTCTGGGAAACCTCTGTAACTTTGCTTGCAGCAGCACCTTGGTGTGTTTTCTGTGTTCTCCAAGTGAAAATAAGCCTGTCCGGAGCCCGTGGTAGCTCCAGCTGCTTTGGAACACATTCTGCCACACTTGCTCTTTCTGCATGTCTCTAGCAGCCAGAAAGCACTGTAAAGTGCTCTTTTCTCGAGAAAAGCAACACTCAGGGGGACTTCTGTAACTTTGCTTGCAGCAGCACCTTGGTGTGTTTTCTGTGTTCTCCAAGTGAAAATAAGCCTGTCCGGAGCCCGTGGTAGCTCCAGCTGCTTTGGAACACATTCTGCCACACTTGCTCTTTCTGCATGTCTCTAGCAGCCAGAAAGCGCTGTAAAGCGCTCTTTTCTCGAGAAAAGCAACACTCTGGGAAACCTCTGTAACTTTGCTTGCAGCAGCACCTTGGTGTGTTTTCTGTGTTCTCCAAGTGAAAAGAAGCCTGTCCGGAGCCCGTGGTAGCTCCAGCTGCTTTGGAACACATTCTGCCACACTTGCTCTTTCTGCATGTCTCTAGCAGCCAGAAAGCGCTGTAAAGCGCTCTTTTCTCGAGAAAAGCAACACTCTGGGAAACCTCTGTAACTTTGCTTGCAGCAGCACCTTGGTGTGTTTTCTGTGTTCTCCAAGTGAAAATAAGCCTGTCCGGAGCCCGTGGTAGCTCCAGCTGCTTTGGAACACATTCTGCCACACTTGCTCTTTCTGCATGTCTCTAGCAGCCAGAAAGCACTGTAAAGTGCTCTTTTCTCGAGAAAAGCAACACTCAGGGGGACTTCTGTAACTTTGCTTGCAGCAGCACCTTGGTGTGTTTTCTGTGTTCTCCAAGTGAAAATAAGCCTGTCCGGAGCCCGTGGTAGCTCCAGCTGCTTTGGAACACATTCTGCCACACTTGCTCTTTCTGCATGTCTCTAGCAGCCAGAAAGCGCTGTAAAGCGCTCTTTTCTCGAGAAAAGCAACACTCTGGGAAACCTCTGTAACTTTGCTTGCAGCAGCACCTTGGTGTGTTTTCTGTGTTCTCCAAGTGAAAAGAAGCCTGTCCGGAGCCCGTGGTAGCTCCAGCTGCTTTGGAACACATTCTGCCACACTTGCTCTTTCTGCATGTCTCTAGCAGCCAGAAAGCGCTGTAAAGCGCTCTTTTCTCGAGAAAAGCAACACTCTGGGAAACCTCTGTAACTTTGCTTGCAGCAGCACCTTGGTGTGTTTTCTGTGTTCTCCAAGTGAAAATAAGCCTGTCCGGAGCCCGTGGTAGCTCCAGCTGCTTTGGAACACATTCTGCCACACTTGCTCTTTCTGCATGTCTCTAGCAGCCAGAAAGCGCTGTAAAGCGCTCTTTTCTCGAGAAAAGCAACACTCTGGGAAACCTCTGTAACTTTGCTTGCAGCAGCACCTTGGTGTGTTTTCTGTGTTCTCCAAGTGAAAATAAGCCTGTCTGGAGCCCGTGGTAGCTCCAGCTGCTTTGGAACACATTCTGCCACCCTTGCTCTTTCTGCATGTCTCTAGCAGCCAGAAAGCGCTGTAAAGTGCTCTTTTCTCGAGAAAAGCAACACTCAGGGGGACTTGTGTAACTTTGCTTGCAGCAGCACCTTGGTGTGTTTTCTGTGTTCTCCAAGTGAAAATAAGCCTGTCCGGAGCCCGTGGTAGCTCCAGCTGCTTTGGAACACATTCTGCCACACTTGCTCTTTCTGCATGTCTCTAGCAGCCAGAAAGCGCTGTAAAGCGCTCTTTTCTCGAGAAAAGCAACACTCTGGGAAACCTCTGTAACTTTGCTTGCAGCAGCACCTTGGTGTGTTTTCTGTGTTCTCCAAGTGAAAAGAAGCCTGTCCGGAGCCCGTGGTAGCTCCAGCTGCTTTGGAACACATTCTGCCACACTTGCTCTTTCTGCATGTCTCTAGCAGCCAGAAAGCGCTGTAAAGCGCTCTTTTCTCGAGAAAAGCAACACTCTGGGAAACCTCTGTAACTTGGCTTGCAGCAGCACCTTGGTGTGTTTTCTGTGTTCTCCAAGTGAAAATAAGCCTGTCCGGAGCCCGTGGTAGCTCCAGCTGCTTTGGAACACATTCTGCCACACTTGCTCTTTCTGCATGTCTCTAGCAGCCAGAAAGCGCTGTAAAGCGCTCGTTTCTCGAGAAAAGCAACACTCTGGGAAACCTCTGTAACTTTGCTTGCAGCAGCACCTTGGTGTGTTTTCTGTGTTCTCCAAGTGAAAATAAGCCTGTCCGGAGCCCGTGGTAGCTCCAGCTGCTTTGGAACACATTCTGCCACACTTGCTCTTTCTGCATGTCTCTAGCAGCCAGAAAGCACTGTAAAGTGCTCTTTTCTCGAGAAAAGCAACACTCAGGGGGACTTCTGTAACTTTGCTTGCAGCAGCACCTTGGTGTGTTTTCTGTGTTCTCCAAGTGAAAATAAGCCTGTCCGGAGCCCGTGGTAGCTCCAGCTGCTTTGGAACACATTCTGCCACACTTGCTCTTTCTGCATGTCTCTAGCAGCCAGAAAGCGCTGTAAAGCGCTCTTTTCTCGAGAAAAGCAACACTCTGGGAAACCTCTGTAACTTTGCTTGCAGCAGCACCTTGGTGTGTTTTCTGTGTTCTCCAAGTGAAAATAAGCCTGTCCGGAGCCCGTGGTAGCTCCAGCTGCTTTGGAACACATTCTGCCACACTTGCTCTTTCTGCATGTCTCTAGCAGCCAGAAAGCGCTGTAAAGCGCTCTTTTCTCGAGAAAAGCAACACTCTGGGAAACCTCTGTAACTTTGCTTGCAGCAGCACCTTGGTGTGTTTTCTGTGTTCTCCAAGTGAAAATAAGCCTGTCCGGAGCCCGTGGTAGCTCCAGCTGCTTTGGAACACATTCTGCCACACTTGCTCTTTCTGCATGTCTCTAGCAGCCAGAAAGCGCTGTAAAGCGCTCTTTTCTCGAGAAAAGCAACACTCTGGGAAACCTCTGTAACTTTGCTTGCAGCAGCACCTTGGTGTGTTTTCTGTGTTCTCCAAGTGAAAATAAGCCTGTCTGGAGCCCGTGGTAGCTCCAGCTGCTTTGGAACACATTCTGCCACCCTTGCTCTTTCTGCATGTCTCTAGCAGCCAGAAAGCGCTGTAAAGTGCTCTTTTCTCGAGAAAAGCAACACTCAGGGGGACTTCTGTAACTTTGCTTGCAGCAGCACCTTGGTGTGTTTTCTGTGTTCTCCAAGTGAAAATAAGCCTGTCCGGAGCCCGTGGTAGCTCCAGCTGCTTTGGAACACATTCTGCCACACTTGCTCTTTCTGCATGTCTCTAGCAGCCAGAAAGCGCTGTAAAGCACTCTTTTCTCGAGAAAAGCAACACTCTGGGAAACCTCTGTAACTTTGCTTGCAGCAGCACCTTGGTGTGTTTTCTGTGTTCTCCAAGTGAAAATAAGCCTGTCCGGAGCCCGTGGTAGCTTCAGCTGCTTTGGAACACATTCTGCCACACTTGCTCTTTCTGCATGTCTCTAGCAGCCAGAAAGCGCTGTAAAGCGCTCTTTTCTCGAGAAAAGCAACACTCTGGGAAACCTCTGTAACTTTGCTTGCAGCAGCACCTTGGTGTGTTTTCTGTGTTCTCCAAGTGAAAATAAGCCTGTCCGGAGCCCGTGGTAGCTCCAGCTGTTTTGGAACACATTCTGCCACACTTGCTCTTTCTGCATGTCTCTAGCAGCCAGAAAGCGCTGTAAAGTGCTCTTTTCTCGAGAAAAGCAACACTCAGAGGGACTTGTGTAACTTTGCTTGCAGCAGCACCTTGGTGTGTTTTCTGTGTTCTCCAAGTGAAAATAAGCCTGTCCGGAGCCCGTGGTAGCTCCAGCTGCTTTGGAACACATTCTGCCACACTTGCTCTTTCTGCATGTCTCTAGCAGCCAGAAAGCGCTGTAAAGCGCTCTTTTCTCGAGAAAAGCAACACTCTGGGAAACCTCTGTAACTTTGCTTGCAGCAGCACCTTGGTGTGTTTTCTGTGTTCTCCAAGTGAAAATAAGCCTGTCCGGAGCCCGTGGTAGCTCCAGCTGCTTTGGAACACATTCTGCCACACTTGCTCTTTCTGCATGTCTCTAGCAGCCAGAAAGCGCTGTAAAGTGCTCTTTTCTCGAGAAAAGCAACACTCAGGGGGACTTCTGTAACTTTGCTTGCAGCAGCACCTTGGTGTGTTTTCTGTGTTCTCCAAGTGAAAAGAAGCCTGTCCGGAGCCCGTGGTAGCTCCAGCTGCTTTGGAACACATTCTGCCACACTTGCTCTTTCTGCATGTCTCTAGCAGCCAGAAAGCGCTGTAAAGCGCTCTTTTCTCGAGAAAAGCAACACTCTGGGAAACCTCTGTAACTTTGCTTGCAGCAGCACCTTGGTGTGTTTTCTGTGTTCTCCAAGTGAAAATAAGCCTGTCCGGAGCCCGTGGTAGCTCCAGCTGCTTTGGAACACATTCTGCCACACTTGCTCTTTCTGCATGTCTCTAGCAGCCAGAAAGCGCTGTAAAGCGCTCTTTTGCCGGAGAAAAGCAACACTCTGGGGGACCCCTGTAACTTTGCTTGCAGCAGCACCTTGGGGTGTTTTCTGTGTTCTCCAAGTGAAAAGAAGCCTGTCCGGAGCCCGTGGTAGCTCCAGCTGCTTTGGAACACATTCTGCCACACTTGCTGTTTCTGCATGTCTCTAGCAGCCAGAAAGCGCTGTAAAGCGCTCTTTTGCCCGAGAAAAGCAACACTCTGGGGGACCCCTGTAACTTTGCTTGCAGCAGCACCTTGGGGTGTTTTCTGTGTTCTCCAAGGGAAAAGAAGCCTGTCCGGAGCCCGTGGTAGCTCCAGCTGCTTTGGAACACATTCTGCCACACTTGCTGTTTCTGCATGTCTCTAGCAGCCAGAAAGCGCTGGAAAGCGCTCTTTTGCGAGAAAAGCAACACTCTGGGGGACCCCTGTAACTTTGCTTGCAGCAGCACCTTGGGGTGTTTTCTGTGTTCTCCAAGTGAAAAGAAGCCTGTCCGGAGCCCGTGGTAGCTCCAGCTGCTTTGGAACACATTCTGCCACACTTGCTGTTTCTGCATGTCTCTAGCAGCCAGAAAGCGCTGGAAAGCGCTCTTTTGCCCGAGAAAAGCAACACTCTGGGGGACCCCTGTAACTTTGCTTGCAGCAGCACCTTGGGGTGTTTTCTGTGTTCTCCAAGGGAAAAGAAGCCTGTCCGGAGCCCGTGGTAGCTCCAGCTGCTTTGGAACACATTCTGCCACACTTGCTCTTTCTGCATGTCTCTAGCAGCCAGAAAGCGCTGGAAAGCGCTCTTTTCCCGAGAAAAGCAACACTCTGGGGGACCCCTGTAACTTTGCTTGCAGCAGCACCTTGGTGTGTTTTCTGTGTTCTCCAAGTGAAAAGAAGCCTGTCCGGAGCCCGTGGTAGCTCCAGCTGCTTTGGAACACATTCTGCCACACTTGCTCTTTCTGCATGTCTCTAGCAGCCAGAAAGCGCTGGAAAGCGCTCTTTTCTCGAGAAAAGCAACACTCTGGGAAACCTCTGTAACTTTGCTTGCAGCAGCACCTTGGTGTGTTTTCTGTGTTCTCCTAGTGAAAATAAGCCTGTCCGGAGCCCGTGGTAGCTCCAGCTGCTTTGGAACACATTCTGCCACACTTGCTCTTTCTGCATGTCTCTAGCAGCCAGAAAGCGCTGTAAAGCGCTCTTTTCTCGAGAAAAGCAACACTCTGGGAAACCTCTGTAACTTTGCTTGCAGCAGCACCTTGGTGTGTTTTCTGTGTTCTCCAAGTGAAAATAAGCCTGTCCGGAGCCCGTGGTAGCTCCAGCGGCTTTGGAACACATTCTGCCACACTTGCTCTTTCTGCATGTCTCTAGCAGCCAGAAAGCGCTGGAAAGCGCTCTTTTGCCCGAGAAAAGCAACACTCTGGGGGACCTCTGTAACTTTGCTTGCAGCAGCACCTTGGGGTGTTTTCTGTGTTCTCCAAGTGAAAAGAAGCCTGTCCGGAGCCTGTAGTAGCTCCAGCTGCTTTGGAACACATTCTGCCACACTTGCTCTTTCTGCATGTCTCTAGCAGCCAGAAAGCGCTGTAAAGCGCTCTTTTCTCGAGAAAAGCAACACTCTGGGAAACCTCTGTAACTTTGCTTGCAGCAGCACCTTGGTGTGTTTTCTGTGTTCTCCAAGTGAAAATAAGCCTGTCCGGAGCCCGTGGTAGCTCCAGCTGCTTTGGAACACATTCTGCCACACTTGCTCTTTCTGCATGTCTCTAGCAGCCAGAAAGCGCTGTAAAGCGCTCTTTTCTCGAGAAAAGCAACACTCTGGGAAACCTCTGTAACTTTGCTTGCAGCAGCACCTTGGTGTGTTTTCTGTGTTCTCCAAGTGAAAATAAGCCTGTCCGGAGCCCGTGGTAGCTCCAGCTGCTTTGGAACACATTCTGCCACACTTGCTCTTTCTGCATGTCTCTAGCAGCCAGAAAGCGCTGTAAAGCGCTCTTTTGCCGAGAAAAGCAACACTCTGGGGGACCTCTGTAACTTTGCTTGCAGCAGCACCTTGGGGTGTTTTCTGTGTTCTCCAAGTGAAAAGAAGCCTGTCCGGAGCCCGTGGTAGCTCCAGCTGCTTTGGAACACATTCTGCCACACTTGCTGTTTCTGCATGTCTCTAGCAGCCAGAAAGCGCTGTAAAGCGCTCTTTTGCCCGAGAAAAGCAACACTCTGGAGGAACTCTGTAACTTTGCTTGCAGCAGCACCTTGGTGTGTTTTCTGTGTTCTCCAAGTGAAAAGAAGCCTGTCCGGAGCCCGTGGTAGCTCCAGCTGCTTTGGAACACATTCTGCCACACTTCCTCTTTCTGCATGTCTCTAGCAGCCAGAAAGCACTGTAAAGCGCTCTTTTGCCCGAGAAAAGCAACACTCTGGGGGACCTCTGTAACTTTGCTTGCAGCAGCACCTTGGTGTGTTTTCTGTGTTCTCCAAGTGAAAATAAGCCTGTCCGGAGCCCGTGGTAGCTCCAGCGGCTTTGGAACACATTCTGCCACACTTGCTGTTTCTGCATGTCTCTAGCAGCCAGAAAGCGCTGGAAAGCGCTCTTTTGCCCGAGAAAAGCAACACTCTGGGGACCCTCTGTAACTTTGCTTGCAGCAGCACCTTGGGGTGTTTTCTGTGTTCTCCAAGTGAAAAGAAGCCTGTCCGGAGCCTGTGGTAGCTCCAGCTGCTTTGGAACACATTCTGCCACACTTGCTCTTTCTGCATGTCTCTAGCAGCCACAAAGCGCTGTAAAGCGCTCTTTTGCCCGAGAAAAGCAACACTCTGGGGGACCTCTGTAACTTTGCTTGCAGCAGCACCTTGGGGTGTTTTCTGTGTTCTCCAAGTGAAAAGAAGCCTGTCCGGAGCCCGTGGTAGCTCCAGCTGCTTTGGAACACATTCTGCCACACTTGCTCTTTCTGCATGTCTCTAGCAGCCAGAAAGCGCTGGAAAGCGCTCTTTTCTCGAGAAAAGCAACACTCTGGGAAACCTCTGTAACTTTGCTTGCAGCAGCACCTTGGTGTGTTTTCTGTGTTCTCCAAGTGAAAAGAAGCCTGTCCGGAGCCCGTGGTAGCTCCAGCTGCTTTGGAACACATTCTGCCACACTTGCTCTTTCTGCATGTCTCTAGCAGCCAGAAAGCGCTGTAAAGCGCTCTTTTCTCGAGAAAAGCAACACTCTGGGAAACCTCTGTAACTTTGCTTGCAGCAGCACCTTGGTGTGTTTTCTGTGTTCTCCAAGTGAAAATAAGCCTGTCCGGAGCCCGTGGTAGCTCCAGCTGCTTTGGAACACATTCTGCCACACTTGCTCTTTCTGCATGTCTCTAGCAGCCAGAAAGCACTGTAAAGCTGCTCTTTTCTCGAGAAAAGCAACACTCAGGGAAACCTCTGTAACT
>NW_028154339.1:0-27127 GCF_965231275.1 Zosterops lateralis
CAACCTCTGTAACTTTGCTTGCAGCAGCACCTTGGTGTGTTTTCTGTGTTCTCCAAGTGAAAATAAGCCTGTCCGGAGCCCGTGGTAGCTCCAGCTGCTTTGGAACACATTCTGCCACACTTGCTCTTTCTGCATGTCTCTAGCAGCCAGAAAGCGCTGTAAAGCGCTCTTTTCTCGAGAAAAGCAACACTCTGGGAAACCTCTGTAACTTTGCTTGCAGCAGCACCTTGGTGTGTTTTCTGTGTTCTCCAAGTGAAAATAAGCCTGTCCGGAGCCCGTGGTAGCTCCAGCTGCTTTGGAACACATTCTGCCACACTTGCTCTTTCTGCATGTCTCTAGCAGCCAGAAAGCGCTGTAAAGCGCTCTTTTCTCGAGAAAAGCAACACTCTGGGAAACCTCTGTAACTTTGCTTGCAGCAGCACCTTGGTGTGTTTTCTGTGTTCTCCAAGTGAAAATAAGCCTGTCCGGAGCCCGTGGTAGCTCCAGCTGCTTTGGAACACATTCTGCCACACTTGCTCTTTCTGCATGTCTCTAGCAGCCAGAAAGCGCTGTAAAGCGCTCTTTTCTCGAGAAAAGCAACACTCTGGGAAACCTCTGTAACTTTGCTTGCAGCAGCACCTTGGTGTGTTTTCTGTGTTCTCCAAGTGAAAATAAGCCTGTCCGGAGCCCGTGGTAGCTCCAGCTGCTTTGGAACACATTCTGCCACACTTGCTCTTTCTGCATGTCTCTAGCAGCCAGAAAGCGCTGTAAAGCGCTCTTTTCTCGAGAAAAGCAACACTCTGGGAAACCTCTGTAACTTTGCTTGCAGCAGCACCTTGGTGTGTTTTCTGTGTTCTCCAAGTGAAAATAAGCCTGTCCGGAGCCCGTGGTAGCTCCAGCTGCTTTGGAACACATTCTGCCACACTTGCTCTTTCTGCATGTCTCTAGCAGCCAGAAAGCGCTGTAAAGCGCTCTTTTCTCGAGAAAAGCAACACTCTGGGAAACCTCTGTAACTTTGCTTGCAGCAGCACCTTGGTGTGTTTTCTGTGTTCTCCAAGTGAAAATAAGCCTGTCCGGAGCCCGTGGTAGCTCCAGCTGCTTTGGAACACATTCTGCCACACTTGCTCTTTCTGCATGTCTCTAGCAGCCAGAAAGCGCTGTAAAGCGCTCTTTTCTCGAGAAAAGCAACACTCTGGGAAACCTCTGTAACTTTGCTTGCAGCAGCACCTTGGTGTGTTTTCTGTGTTCTCCAAGTGAAAATAAGCCTGTCCGGAGCCCGTGGTAGCTCCAGCTGCTTTGGAACACATTCTGCCACACTTGCTCTTTCTGCATGTCTCTAGCAGCCAGAAAGCGCTGTAAAGCGCTCTTTTCTCGAGAAAAGCAACACTCTGGGAAACCTCTGTAACTTTGCTTGCAGCAGCACCTTGGTGTGTTTTCTGTGTTCTCCAAGTGAAAATAAGCCTGTCCGGAGCCCGTGGTAGCTCCAGCTGCTTTGGAACACATTCTGCCACACTTGCTCTTTCTGCATGTCTCTAGCAGCCAGAAAGCGCTGTAAAGCGCTCTTTTCTCGAGAAAAGCAACACTCTGGGAAACCTCTGTAACTTTGCTTGCAGCAGCACCTTGGTGTGTTTTCTGTGTTCTCCAAGTGAAAATAAGCCTGTCCGGAGCCCGTGGTAGCTCCAGCTGCTTTGGAACACATTCTGCCACACTTGCTCTTTCTGCATGTCTCTAGCAGCCAGAAAGCGCTGTAAAGCGCTCTTTTCTCGAGAAAAGCAACACTCTGGGAAACCTCTGTAACTTTGCTTGCAGCAGCACCTTGGTGTGTTTTCTGTGTTCTCCAAGTGAAAATAAGCCTGTCCGGAGCCCGTGGTAGCTCCAGCTGCTTTGGAACACATTCTGCCACACTTGCTCTTTCTGCATGTCTCTAGCAGCCAGAAAGCGCTGTAAAGCGCTCTTTTCTCGAGAAAAGCAACACTCTGGGAAACCTCTGTAACTTTGCTTGCAGCAGCACCTTGGTGTGTTTTCTGTGTTCTCCAAGTGAAAATAAGCCTGTCCGGAGCCCGTGGTAGCTCCAGCTGCTTTGGAACACATTCTGCCACACTTGCTCTTTCTGCATGTCTCTAGCAGCCAGAAAGCGCTGTAAAGCGCTCTTTTCTCGAGAAAAGCAACACTCTGGGAAACCTCTGTAACTTTGCTTGCAGCAGCACCTTGGTGTGTTTTCTGTGTTCTCCAAGTGAAAATAAGCCTGTCCGGAGCCCGTGGTAGCTCCAGCTGCTTTGGAACACATTCTGCCACACTTGCTCTTTCTGCATGTCTCTAGCAGCCAGAAAGCGCTGTAAAGCGCTCTTTTCTCGAGAAAAGCAACACTCTGGGAAACCTCTGTAACTTTGCTTGCAGCAGCACCTTGGTGTGTTTTCTGTGTTCTCCAAGTGAAAATAAGCCTGTCCGGAGCCCGTGGTAGCTCCAGCTGCTTTGGAACACATTCTGCCACACTTGCTCTTTCTGCATGTCTCTAGCAGCCAGAAAGCGCTGTAAAGCGCTCTTTTCTCGAGAAAAGCAACACTCTGGGAAACCTCTGTAACTTTGCTTGCAGCAGCACCTTGGTGTGTTTTCTGTGTTCTCCAAGTGAAAATAAGCCTGTCCGGAGCCCGTGGTAGCTCCAGCTGCTTTGGAACACATTCTGCCACACTTGCTCTTTCTGCATGTCTCTAGCAGCCAGAAAGCGCTGTAAAGCGCTCTTTTCTCGAGAAAAGCAACACTCTGGGAAACCTCTGTAACTTTGCTTGCAGCAGCACCTTGGTGTGTTTTCTGTGTTCTCCAAGTGAAAATAAGCCTGTCCGGAGCCCGTGGTAGCTCCAGCTGCTTTGGAACACATTCTGCCACACTTGCTCTTTCTGCATGTCTCTAGCAGCCAGAAAGCGCTGTAAAGCGCTCTTTTCTCGAGAAAAGCAACACTCTGGGAAACCTCTGTAACTTTGCTTGCAGCAGCACCTTGGTGTGTTTTCTGTGTTCTCCAAGTGAAAATAAGCCTGTCCGGAGCCCGTGGTAGCTCCAGCTGCTTTGGAACACATTCTGCCACACTTGCTCTTTCTGCATGTCTCTAGCAGCCAGAAAGCGCTGTAAAGCGCTCTTTTCTCGAGAAAAGCAACACTCTGGGAAACCTCTGTAACTTTGCTTGCAGCAGCACCTTGGTGTGTTTTCTGTGTTCTCCAAGTGAAAATAAGCCTGTCCGGAGCCCGTGGTAGCTCCAGCTGCTTTGGAACACATTCTGCCACACTTGCTCTTTCTGCATGTCTCTAGCAGCCAGAAAGCGCTGTAAAGCGCTCTTTTCTCGAGAAAAGCAACACTCTGGGAAACCTCTGTAACTTTGCTTGCAGCAGCACCTTGGTGTGTTTTCTGTGTTCTCCAAGTGAAAATAAGCCTGTCCGGAGCCCGTGGTAGCTCCAGCTGCTTTGGAACACATTCTGCCACACTTGCTCTTTCTGCATGTCTCTAGCAGCCAGAAAGCGCTGTAAAGCGCTCTTTTCTCGAGAAAAGCAACACTCTGGGAAACCTCTGTAACTTTGCTTGCAGCAGCACCTTGGTGTGTTTTCTGTGTTCTCCAAGTGAAAATAAGCCTGTCCGGAGCCCGTGGTAGCTCCAGCTGCTTTGGAACACATTCTGCCACACTTGCTCTTTCTGCATGTCTCTAGCAGCCAGAAAGCGCTGTAAAGCGCTCTTTTCTCGAGAAAAGCAACACTCTGGGAAACCTCTGTAACTTTGCTTGCAGCAGCACCTTGGTGTGTTTTCTGTGTTCTCCAAGTGAAAATAAGCCTGTCCGGAGCCCGTGGTAGCTCCAGCTGCTTTGGAACACATTCTGCCACACTTGCTCTTTCTGCATGTCTCTAGCAGCCAGAAAGCGCTGTAAAGCGCTCTTTTCTCGAGAAAAGCAACACTCTGGGAAACCTCTGTAACTTTGCTTGCAGCAGCACCTTGGTGTGTTTTCTGTGTTCTCCAAGTGAAAATAAGCCTGTCCGGAGCCCGTGGTAGCTCCAGCTGCTTTGGAACACATTCTGCCACACTTGCTCTTTCTGCATGTCTCTAGCAGCCAGAAAGCGCTGTAAAGCGCTCTTTTCTCGAGAAAAGCAACACTCTGGGAAACCTCTGTAACTTTGCTTGCAGCAGCACCTTGGTGTGTTTTCTGTGTTCTCCAAGTGAAAATAAGCCTGTCCGGAGCCCGTGGTAGCTCCAGCTGCTTTGGAACACATTCTGCCACACTTGCTCTTTCTGCATGTCTCTAGCAGCCAGAAAGCGCTGTAAAGCGCTCTTTTCTCGAGAAAAGCAACACTCTGGGAAACCTCTGTAACTTTGCTTGCAGCAGCACCTTGGTGTGTTTTCTGTGTTCTCCAAGTGAAAATAAGCCTGTCCGGAGCCCGTGGTAGCTCCAGCTGCTTTGGAACACATTCTGCCACACTTGCTCTTTCTGCATGTCTCTAGCAGCCAGAAAGCGCTGTAAAGCGCTCTTTTCTCGAGAAAAGCAACACTCTGGGAAACCTCTGTAACTTTGCTTGCAGCAGCACCTTGGTGTGTTTTCTGTGTTCTCCAAGTGAAAATAAGCCTGTCCGGAGCCCGTGGTAGCTCCAGCTGCTTTGGAACACATTCTGCCACACTTGCTCTTTCTGCATGTCTCTAGCAGCCAGAAAGCGCTGTAAAGCGCTCTTTTCTCGAGAAAAGCAACACTCTGGGAAACCTCTGTAACTTTGCTTGCAGCAGCACCTTGGTGTGTTTTCTGTGTTCTCCAAGTGAAAATAAGCCTGTCCGGAGCCCGTGGTAGCTCCAGCTGCTTTGGAACACATTCTGCCACACTTGCTCTTTCTGCATGTCTCTAGCAGCCAGAAAGCGCTGTAAAGCGCTCTTTTCTCGAGAAAAGCAACACTCTGGGAAACCTCTGTAACTTTGCTTGCAGCAGCACCTTGGTGTGTTTTCTGTGTTCTCCAAGTGAAAATAAGCCTGTCCGGAGCCCGTGGTAGCTCCAGCTGCTTTGGAACACATTCTGCCACACTTGCTCTTTCTGCATGTCTCTAGCAGCCAGAAAGCGCTGTAAAGCGCTCTTTTCTCGAGAAAAGCAACACTCTGGGAAACCTCTGTAACTTTGCTTGCAGCAGCACCTTGGTGTGTTTTCTGTGTTCTCCAAGTGAAAATAAGCCTGTCCGGAGCCCGTGGTAGCTCCAGCTGCTTTGGAACACATTCTGCCACACTTGCTCTTTCTGCATGTCTCTAGCAGCCAGAAAGCGCTGTAAAGCGCTCTTTTCTCGAGAAAAGCAACACTCTGGGAAACCTCTGTAACTTTGCTTGCAGCAGCACCTTGGTGTGTTTTCTGTGTTCTCCAAGTGAAAATAAGCCTGTCCGGAGCCCGTGGTAGCTCCAGCTGCTTTGGAACACATTCTGCCACACTTGCTCTTTCTGCATGTCTCTAGCAGCCAGAAAGCGCTGTAAAGCGCTCTTTTCTCGAGAAAAGCAACACTCTGGGAAACCTCTGTAACTTTGCTTGCAGCAGCACCTTGGTGTGTTTTCTGTGTTCTCCAAGTGAAAATAAGCCTGTCCGGAGCCCGTGGTAGCTCCAGCTGCTTTGGAACACATTCTGCCACACTTGCTCTTTCTGCATGTCTCTAGCAGCCAGAAAGCGCTGTAAAGCGCTCTTTTCTCGAGAAAAGCAACACTCTGGGAAACCTCTGTAACTTTGCTTGCAGCAGCACCTTGGTGTGTTTTCTGTGTTCTCCAAGTGAAAATAAGCCTGTCCGGAGCCCGTGGTAGCTCCAGCTGCTTTGGAACACATTCTGCCACACTTGCTCTTTCTGCATGTCTCTAGCAGCCAGAAAGCGCTGTAAAGCGCTCTTTTCTCGAGAAAAGCAACACTCTGGGAAACCTCTGTAACTTTGCTTGCAGCAGCACCTTGGTGTGTTTTCTGTGTTCTCCAAGTGAAAATAAGCCTGTCCGGAGCCCGTGGTAGCTCCAGCTGCTTTGGAACACATTCTGCCACACTTGCTCTTTCTGCATGTCTCTAGCAGCCAGAAAGCGCTGTAAAGCGCTCTTTTCTCGAGAAAAGCAACACTCTGGGAAACCTCTGTAACTTTGCTTGCAGCAGCACCTTGGTGTGTTTTCTGTGTTCTCCAAGTGAAAATAAGCCTGTCCGGAGCCCGTGGTAGCTCCAGCTGCTTTGGAACACATTCTGCCACACTTGCTCTTTCTGCATGTCTCTAGCAGCCAGAAAGCGCTGTAAAGCGCTCTTTTCTCGAGAAAAGCAACACTCTGGGAAACCTCTGTAACTTTGCTTGCAGCAGCACCTTGGTGTGTTTTCTGTGTTCTCCAAGTGAAAATAAGCCTGTCCGGAGCCCGTGGTAGCTCCAGCTGCTTTGGAACACATTCTGCCACACTTGCTCTTTCTGCATGTCTCTAGCAGCCAGAAAGCGCTGTAAAGCGCTCTTTTCTCGAGAAAAGCAACACTCTGGGAAACCTCTGTAACTTTGCTTGCAGCAGCACCTTGGTGTGTTTTCTGTGTTCTCCAAGTGAAAATAAGCCTGTCCGGAGCCCGTGGTAGCTCCAGCTGCTTTGGAACACATTCTGCCACACTTGCTCTTTCTGCATGTCTCTAGCAGCCAGAAAGCGCTGTAAAGCGCTCTTTTCTCGAGAAAAGCAACACTCTGGGAAACCTCTGTAACTTTGCTTGCAGCAGCACCTTGGTGTGTTTTCTGTGTTCTCCAAGTGAAAATAAGCCTGTCCGGAGCCCGTGGTAGCTCCAGCTGCTTTGGAACACATTCTGCCACACTTGCTCTTTCTGCATGTCTCTAGCAGCCAGAAAGCGCTGTAAAGCGCTCTTTTCTCGAGAAAAGCAACACTCTGGGAAACCTCTGTAACTTTGCTTGCAGCAGCACCTTGGTGTGTTTTCTGTGTTCTCCAAGTGAAAATAAGCCTGTCCGGAGCCCGTGGTAGCTCCAGCTGCTTTGGAACACATTCTGCCACACTTGCTCTTTCTGCATGTCTCTAGCAGCCAGAAAGCGCTGTAAAGCGCTCTTTTCTCGAGAAAAGCAACACTCTGGGAAACCTCTGTAACTTTGCTTGCAGCAGCACCTTGGTGTGTTTTCTGTGTTCTCCAAGTGAAAATAAGCCTGTCCGGAGCCCGTGGTAGCTCCAGCTGCTTTGGAACACATTCTGCCACACTTGCTCTTTCTGCATGTCTCTAGCAGCCAGAAAGCGCTGTAAAGCGCTCTTTTCTCGAGAAAAGCAACACTCTGGGAAACCTCTGTAACTTTGCTTGCAGCAGCACCTTGGTGTGTTTTCTGTGTTCTCCAAGTGAAAATAAGCCTGTCCGGAGCCCGTGGTAGCTCCAGCTGCTTTGGAACACATTCTGCCACACTTGCTCTTTCTGCATGTCTCTAGCAGCCAGAAAGCGCTGTAAAGCGCTCTTTTCTCGAGAAAAGCAACACTCTGGGAAACCTCTGTAACTTTGCTTGCAGCAGCACCTTGGTGTGTTTTCTGTGTTCTCCAAGTGAAAATAAGCCTGTCCGGAGCCCGTGGTAGCTCCAGCTGCTTTGGAACACATTCTGCCACACTTGCTCTTTCTGCATGTCTCTAGCAGCCAGAAAGCGCTGTAAAGCGCTCTTTTCTCGAGAAAAGCAACACTCTGGGAAACCTCTGTAACTTTGCTTGCAGCAGCACCTTGGTGTGTTTTCTGTGTTCTCCAAGTGAAAATAAGCCTGTCCGGAGCCCGTGGTAGCTCCAGCTGCTTTGGAACACATTCTGCCACACTTGCTCTTTCTGCATGTCTCTAGCAGCCAGAAAGCGCTGTAAAGCGCTCTTTTCTCGAGAAAAGCAACACTCTGGGAAACCTCTGTAACTTTGCTTGCAGCAGCACCTTGGTGTGTTTTCTGTGTTCTCCAAGTGAAAATAAGCCTGTCCGGAGCCCGTGGTAGCTCCAGCTGCTTTGGAACACATTCTGCCACACTTGCTCTTTCTGCATGTCTCTAGCAGCCAGAAAGCGCTGTAAAGCGCTCTTTTCTCGAGAAAAGCAACACTCTGGGAAACCTCTGTAACTTTGCTTGCAGCAGCACCTTGGTGTGTTTTCTGTGTTCTCCAAGTGAAAATAAGCCTGTCCGGAGCCCGTGGTAGCTCCAGCTGCTTTGGAACACATTCTGCCACACTTGCTCTTTCTGCATGTCTCTAGCAGCCAGAAAGCGCTGTAAAGCGCTCTTTTCTCGAGAAAAGCAACACTCTGGGAAACCTCTGTAACTTTGCTTGCAGCAGCACCTTGGTGTGTTTTCTGTGTTCTCCAAGTGAAAATAAGCCTGTCCGGAGCCCGTGGTAGCTCCAGCTGCTTTGGAACACATTCTGCCACACTTGCTCTTTCTGCATGTCTCTAGCAGCCAGAAAGCGCTGTAAAGCGCTCTTTTCTCGAGAAAAGCAACACTCTGGGAAACCTCTGTAACTTTGCTTGCAGCAGCACCTTGGTGTGTTTTCTGTGTTCTCCAAGTGAAAATAAGCCTGTCCGGAGCCCGTGGTAGCTCCAGCTGCTTTGGAACACATTCTGCCACACTTGCTCTTTCTGCATGTCTCTAGCAGCCAGAAAGCGCTGTAAAGCGCTCTTTTCTCGAGAAAAGCAACACTCTGGGAAACCTCTGTAACTTTGCTTGCAGCAGCACCTTGGTGTGTTTTCTGTGTTCTCCAAGTGAAAATAAGCCTGTCCGGAGCCCGTGGTAGCTCCAGCTGCTTTGGAACACATTCTGCCACACTTGCTCTTTCTGCATGTCTCTAGCAGCCAGAAAGCGCTGTAAAGCGCTCTTTTCTCGAGAAAAGCAACACTCTGGGAAACCTCTGTAACTTTGCTTGCAGCAGCACCTTGGTGTGTTTTCTGTGTTCTCCAAGTGAAAATAAGCCTGTCCGGAGCCCGTGGTAGCTCCAGCTGCTTTGGAACACATTCTGCCACACTTGCTCTTTCTGCATGTCTCTAGCAGCCAGAAAGCGCTGTAAAGCGCTCTTTTCTCGAGAAAAGCAACACTCTGGGAAACCTCTGTAACTTTGCTTGCAGCAGCACCTTGGTGTGTTTTCTGTGTTCTCCAAGTGAAAATAAGCCTGTCCGGAGCCCGTGGTAGCTCCAGCTGCTTTGGAACACATTCTGCCACACTTGCTCTTTCTGCATGTCTCTAGCAGCCAGAAAGCGCTGTAAAGCGCTCTTTTCTCGAGAAAAGCAACACTCTGGGAAACCTCTGTAACTTTGCTTGCAGCAGCACCTTGGTGTGTTTTCTGTGTTCTCCAAGTGAAAATAAGCCTGTCCGGAGCCCGTGGTAGCTCCAGCTGCTTTGGAACACATTCTGCCACACTTGCTCTTTCTGCATGTCTCTAGCAGCCAGAAAGCGCTGTAAAGCGCTCTTTTCTCGAGAAAAGCAACACTCTGGGAAACCTCTGTAACTTTGCTTGCAGCAGCACCTTGGTGTGTTTTCTGTGTTCTCCAAGTGAAAATAAGCCTGTCCGGAGCCCGTGGTAGCTCCAGCTGCTTTGGAACACATTCTGCCACACTTGCTCTTTCTGCATGTCTCTAGCAGCCAGAAAGCGCTGTAAAGCGCTCTTTTCTCGAGAAAAGCAACACTCTGGGAAACCTCTGTAACTTTGCTTGCAGCAGCACCTTGGTGTGTTTTCTGTGTTCTCCAAGTGAAAATAAGCCTGTCCGGAGCCCGTGGTAGCTCCAGCTGCTTTGGAACACATTCTGCCACACTTGCTCTTTCTGCATGTCTCTAGCAGCCAGAAAGCGCTGTAAAGCGCTCTTTTCTCGAGAAAAGCAACACTCTGGGAAACCTCTGTAACTTTGCTTGCAGCAGCACCTTGGTGTGTTTTCTGTGTTCTCCAAGTGAAAATAAGCCTGTCCGGAGCCCGTGGTAGCTCCAGCTGCTTTGGAACACATTCTGCCACACTTGCTCTTTCTGCATGTCTCTAGCAGCCAGAAAGCGCTGTAAAGCGCTCTTTTCTCGAGAAAAGCAACACTCTGGGAAACCTCTGTAACTTTGCTTGCAGCAGCACCTTGGTGTGTTTTCTGTGTTCTCCAAGTGAAAATAAGCCTGTCCGGAGCCCGTGGTAGCTCCAGCTGCTTTGGAACACATTCTGCCACACTTGCTCTTTCTGCATGTCTCTAGCAGCCAGAAAGCGCTGTAAAGCGCTCTTTTCTCGAGAAAAGCAACACTCTGGGAAACCTCTGTAACTTTGCTTGCAGCAGCACCTTGGTGTGTTTTCTGTGTTCTCCAAGTGAAAATAAGCCTGTCCGGAGCCCGTGGTAGCTCCAGCTGCTTTGGAACACATTCTGCCACACTTGCTCTTTCTGCATGTCTCTAGCAGCCAGAAAGCGCTGTAAAGCGCTCTTTTCTCGAGAAAAGCAACACTCTGGGAAACCTCTGTAACTTTGCTTGCAGCAGCACCTTGGTGTGTTTTCTGTGTTCTCCAAGTGAAAATAAGCCTGTCCGGAGCCCGTGGTAGCTCCAGCTGCTTTGGAACACATTCTGCCACACTTGCTCTTTCTGCATGTCTCTAGCAGCCAGAAAGCGCTGTAAAGCGCTCTTTTCTCGAGAAAAGCAACACTCTGGGAAACCTCTGTAACTTTGCTTGCAGCAGCACCTTGGTGTGTTTTCTGTGTTCTCCAAGTGAAAATAAGCCTGTCCGGAGCCCGTGGTAGCTCCAGCTGCTTTGGAACACATTCTGCCACACTTGCTCTTTCTGCATGTCTCTAGCAGCCAGAAAGCGCTGTAAAGCGCTCTTTTCTCGAGAAAAGCAACACTCTGGGAAACCTCTGTAACTTTGCTTGCAGCAGCACCTTGGTGTGTTTTCTGTGTTCTCCAAGTGAAAATAAGCCTGTCCGGAGCCCGTGGTAGCTCCAGCTGCTTTGGAACACATTCTGCCACACTTGCTCTTTCTGCATGTCTCTAGCAGCCAGAAAGCGCTGTAAAGCGCTCTTTTCTCGAGAAAAGCAACACTCTGGGAAACCTCTGTAACTTTGCTTGCAGCAGCACCTTGGTGTGTTTTCTGTGTTCTCCAAGTGAAAATAAGCCTGTCCGGAGCCCGTGGTAGCTCCAGCTGCTTTGGAACACATTCTGCCACACTTGCTCTTTCTGCATGTCTCTAGCAGCCAGAAAGCGCTGTAAAGCGCTCTTTTCTCGAGAAAAGCAACACTCTGGGAAACCTCTGTAACTTTGCTTGCAGCAGCACCTTGGTGTGTTTTCTGTGTTCTCCAAGTGAAAATAAGCCTGTCCGGAGCCCGTGGTAGCTCCAGCTGCTTTGGAACACATTCTGCCACACTTGCTCTTTCTGCATGTCTCTAGCAGCCAGAAAGCGCTGTAAAGCGCTCTTTTCTCGAGAAAAGCAACACTCTGGGAAACCTCTGTAACTTTGCTTGCAGCAGCACCTTGGTGTGTTTTCTGTGTTCTCCAAGTGAAAATAAGCCTGTCCGGAGCCCGTGGTAGCTCCAGCTGCTTTGGAACACATTCTGCCACACTTGCTCTTTCTGCATGTCTCTAGCAGCCAGAAAGCGCTGTAAAGCGCTCTTTTCTCGAGAAAAGCAACACTCTGGGAAACCTCTGTAACTTTGCTTGCAGCAGCACCTTGGTGTGTTTTCTGTGTTCTCCAAGTGAAAATAAGCCTGTCCGGAGCCCGTGGTAGCTCCAGCTGCTTTGGAACACATTCTGCCACACTTGCTCTTTCTGCATGTCTCTAGCAGCCAGAAAGCGCTGTAAAGCGCTCTTTTCTCGAGAAAAGCAACACTCTGGGAAACCTCTGTAACTTTGCTTGCAGCAGCACCTTGGTGTGTTTTCTGTGTTCTCCAAGTGAAAATAAGCCTGTCCGGAGCCCGTGGTAGCTCCAGCTGCTTTGGAACACATTCTGCCACACTTGCTCTTTCTGCATGTCTCTAGCAGCCAGAAAGCGCTGTAAAGCGCTCTTTTCTCGAGAAAAGCAACACTCTGGGAAACCTCTGTAACTTTGCTTGCAGCAGCACCTTGGTGTGTTTTCTGTGTTCTCCAAGTGAAAATAAGCCTGTCCGGAGCCCGTGGTAGCTCCAGCTGCTTTGGAACACATTCTGCCACACTTGCTCTTTCTGCATGTCTCTAGCAGCCAGAAAGCGCTGTAAAGCGCTCTTTTCTCGAGAAAAGCAACACTCTGGGAAACCTCTGTAACTTTGCTTGCAGCAGCACCTTGGTGTGTTTTCTGTGTTCTCCAAGTGAAAATAAGCCTGTCCGGAGCCCGTGGTAGCTCCAGCTGCTTTGGAACACATTCTGCCACACTTGCTCTTTCTGCATGTCTCTAGCAGCCAGAAAGCGCTGTAAAGCGCTCTTTTCTCGAGAAAAGCAACACTCTGGGAAACCTCTGTAACTTTGCTTGCAGCAGCACCTTGGTGTGTTTTCTGTGTTCTCCAAGTGAAAATAAGCCTGTCCGGAGCCCGTGGTAGCTCCAGCTGCTTTGGAACACATTCTGCCACACTTGCTCTTTCTGCATGTCTCTAGCAGCCAGAAAGCGCTGTAAAGCGCTCTTTTCTCGAGAAAAGCAACACTCTGGGAAACCTCTGTAACTTTGCTTGCAGCAGCACCTTGGTGTGTTTTCTGTGTTCTCCAAGTGAAAATAAGCCTGTCCGGAGCCCGTGGTAGCTCCAGCTGCTTTGGAACACATTCTGCCACACTTGCTCTTTCTGCATGTCTCTAGCAGCCAGAAAGCGCTGTAAAGCGCTCTTTTCTCGAGAAAAGCAACACTCTGGGAAACCTCTGTAACTTTGCTTGCAGCAGCACCTTGGTGTGTTTTCTGTGTTCTCCAAGTGAAAATAAGCCTGTCCGGAGCCCGTGGTAGCTCCAGCTGCTTTGGAACACATTCTGCCACACTTGCTCTTTCTGCATGTCTCTAGCAGCCAGAAAGCGCTGTAAAGCGCTCTTTTCTCGAGAAAAGCAACACTCTGGGAAACCTCTGTAACTTTGCTTGCAGCAGCACCTTGGTGTGTTTTCTGTGTTCTCCAAGTGAAAATAAGCCTGTCCGGAGCCCGTGGTAGCTCCAGCTGCTTTGGAACACATTCTGCCACACTTGCTCTTTCTGCATGTCTCTAGCAGCCAGAAAGCGCTGTAAAGCGCTCTTTTCTCGAGAAAAGCAACACTCTGGGAAACCTCTGTAACTTTGCTTGCAGCAGCACCTTGGTGTGTTTTCTGTGTTCTCCAAGTGAAAATAAGCCTGTCCGGAGCCCGTGGTAGCTCCAGCTGCTTTGGAACACATTCTGCCACACTTGCTCTTTCTGCATGTCTCTAGCAGCCAGAAAGCGCTGTAAAGCGCTCTTTTCTCGAGAAAAGCAACACTCTGGGAAACCTCTGTAACTTTGCTTGCAGCAGCACCTTGGTGTGTTTTCTGTGTTCTCCAAGTGAAAATAAGCCTGTCCGGAGCCCGTGGTAGCTCCAGCTGCTTTGGAACACATTCTGCCACACTTGCTCTTTCTGCATGTCTCTAGCAGCCAGAAAGCGCTGTAAAGCGCTCTTTTCTCGAGAAAAGCAACACTCTGGGAAACCTCTGTAACTTTGCTTGCAGCAGCACCTTGGTGTGTTTTCTGTGTTCTCCAAGTGAAAATAAGCCTGTCCGGAGCCCGTGGTAGCTCCAGCTGCTTTGGAACACATTCTGCCACACTTGCTCTTTCTGCATGTCTCTAGCAGCCAGAAAGCGCTGTAAAGCGCTCTTTTCTCGAGAAAAGCAACACTCTGGGAAACCTCTGTAACTTTGCTTGCAGCAGCACCTTGGTGTGTTTTCTGTGTTCTCCAAGTGAAAATAAGCCTGTCCGGAGCCCGTGGTAGCTCCAGCTGCTTTGGAACACATTCTGCCACACTTGCTCTTTCTGCATGTCTCTAGCAGCCAGAAAGCGCTGTAAAGCGCTCTTTTCTCGAGAAAAGCAACACTCTGGGAAACCTCTGTAACTTTGCTTGCAGCAGCACCTTGGTGTGTTTTCTGTGTTCTCCAAGTGAAAATAAGCCTGTCCGGAGCCCGTGGTAGCTCCAGCTGCTTTGGAACACATTCTGCCACACTTGCTCTTTCTGCATGTCTCTAGCAGCCAGAAAGCGCTGTAAAGCGCTCTTTTCTCGAGAAAAGCAACACTCTGGGAAACCTCTGTAACTTTGCTTGCAGCAGCACCTTGGTGTGTTTTCTGTGTTCTCCAAGTGAAAATAAGCCTGTCCGGAGCCCGTGGTAGCTCCAGCTGCTTTGGAACACATTCTGCCACACTTGCTCTTTCTGCATGTCTCTAGCAGCCAGAAAGCGCTGTAAAGCGCTCTTTTCTCGAGAAAAGCAACACTCTGGGAAACCTCTGTAACTTTGCTTGCAGCAGCACCTTGGTGTGTTTTCTGTGTTCTCCAAGTGAAAATAAGCCTGTCCGGAGCCCGTGGTAGCTCCAGCTGCTTTGGAACACATTCTGCCACACTTGCTCTTTCTGCATGTCTCTAGCAGCCAGAAAGCGCTGTAAAGCGCTCTTTTCTCGAGAAAAGCAACACTCTGGGAAACCTCTGTAACTTTGCTTGCAGCAGCACCTTGGTGTGTTTTCTGTGTTCTCCAAGTGAAAATAAGCCTGTCCGGAGCCCGTGGTAGCTCCAGCTGCTTTGGAACACATTCTGCCACACTTGCTCTTTCTGCATGTCTCTAGCAGCCAGAAAGCGCTGTAAAGCGCTCTTTTCTCGAGAAAAGCAACACTCTGGGAAACCTCTGTAACTTTGCTTGCAGCAGCACCTTGGTGTGTTTTCTGTGTTCTCCAAGTGAAAATAAGCCTGTCCGGAGCCCGTGGTAGCTCCAGCTGCTTTGGAACACATTCTGCCACACTTGCTCTTTCTGCATGTCTCTAGCAGCCAGAAAGCGCTGTAAAGCGCTCTTTTCTCGAGAAAAGCAACACTCTGGGAAACCTCTGTAACTTTGCTTGCAGCAGCACCTTGGTGTGTTTTCTGTGTTCTCCAAGTGAAAATAAGCCTGTCCGGAGCCCGTGGTAGCTCCAGCTGCTTTGGAACACATTCTGCCACACTTGCTCTTTCTGCATGTCTCTAGCAGCCAGAAAGCGCTGTAAAGCGCTCTTTTCTCGAGAAAAGCAACACTCTGGGAAACCTCTGTAACTTTGCTTGCAGCAGCACCTTGGTGTGTTTTCTGTGTTCTCCAAGTGAAAATAAGCCTGTCCGGAGCCCGTGGTAGCTCCAGCTGCTTTGGAACACATTCTGCCACACTTGCTCTTTCTGCATGTCTCTAGCAGCCAGAAAGCGCTGTAAAGCGCTCTTTTCTCGAGAAAAGCAACACTCTGGGAGACTTCTGTAACTTTGCTTGCAGCAGCACCTTGGTGTGTTTTCTGTGTTCTCCAAGTGAAAATAAGCCTGTCCGGAGCCCGTGGTAGCTCCAGCTGCTTTGGAACACATTCTGCCACACTTGCTCTTTCTGCATGTCTCTAGCAGCCAGAAAGCGCTGTAAAGCGCTCTTTTCTCGAGAAAAGCAACACTCTGGGAAACCTCTGTAACTTTGCTTGCAGCAGCACCTTGGTGTGTTTTCTGTGTTCTCCAAGTGAAAATAAGCCTGTCCGGAGCCCGTGGTAGCTCCAGCTGCTTTGGAACACATTCTGCCACACTTGCTCTTTCTGCATGTCTCTAGCAGCCAGAAAGCGCTGTAAAGCGCTCTTTTCTCGAGAAAAGCAACACTCTGGGAAACCTCTGTAACTTTGCTTGCAGCAGCACCTTGGTGTGTTTTCTGTGTTCTCCAAGTGAAAATAAGCCTGTCCGGAGCCCGTGGTAGCTCCAGCTGCTTTGGAACACATTCTGCCACACTTGCTCTTTCTGCATGTCTCTAGCAGCCAGAAAGCGCTGTAAAGCGCTCTTTTCTCGAGAAAAGCAACACTCTGGGAAACCTCTGTAACTTTGCTTGCAGCAGCACCTTGGTGTGTTTTCTGTGTTCTCCAAGTGAAAATAAGCCTGTCCGGAGCCCGTGGTAGCTCCAGCTGCTTTGGAACACATTCTGCCACACTTGCTCTTTCTGCATGTCTCTAGCAGCCAGAAAGCGCTGTAAAGCGCTCTTTTCTCGAGAAAAGCAACACTCTGGGAAACCTCTGTAACTTTGCTTGCAGCAGCACCTTGGTGTGTTTTCTGTGTTCTCCAAGTGAAAATAAGCCTGTCCGGAGCCCGTGGTAGCTCCAGCTGCTTTGGAACACATTCTGCCACACTTGCTCTTTCTGCATGTCTCTAGCAGCCAGAAAGCGCTGTAAAGCGCTCTTTTCTCGAGAAAAGCAACACTCTGGGAAACCTCTGTAACTTTGCTTGCAGCAGCACCTTGGTGTGTTTTCTGTGTTCTCCAAGTGAAAATAAGCCTGTCCGGAGCCCGTGGTAGCTCCAGCTGCTTTGGAACACATTCTGCCACACTTGCTCTTTCTGCATGTCTCTAGCAGCCAGAAAGCGCTGTAAAGCGCTCTTTTCTCGAGAAAAGCAACACTCTGGGAAACCTCTGTAACTTTGCTTGCAGCAGCACCTTGGTGTGTTTTCTGTGTTCTCCAAGTGAAAATAAGCCTGTCCGGAGCCCGTGGTAGCTCCAGCTGCTTTGGAACACATTCTGCCACACTTGCTCTTTCTGCATGTCTCTAGCAGCCAGAAAGCGCTGTAAAGCGCTCTTTTCTCGAGAAAAGCAACACTCTGGGAAACCTCTGTAACTTTGCTTGCAGCAGCACCTTGGTGTGTTTTCTGTGTTCTCCAAGTGAAAATAAGCCTGTCCGGAGCCCGTGGTAGCTCCAGCTGCTTTGGAACACATTCTGCCACACTTGCTCTTTCTGCATGTCTCTAGCAGCCAGAAAGCGCTGTAAAGCGCTCTTTTCTCGAGAAAAGCAACACTCTGGGAAACCTCTGTAACTTTGCTTGCAGCAGCACCTTGGTGTGTTTTCTGTGTTCTCCAAGTGAAAATAAGCCTGTCCGGAGCCCGTGGTAGCTCCAGCTGCTTTGGAACACATTCTGCCACACTTGCTCTTTCTGCATGTCTCTAGCAGCCAGAAAGCGCTGTAAAGCGCTCTTTTCTCGAGAAAAGCAACACTCTGGGAAACCTCTGTAACTTTGCTTGCAGCAGCACCTTGGTGTGTTTTCTGTGTTCTCCAAGTGAAAATAAGCCTGTCCGGAGCCCGTGGTAGCTCCAGCTGCTTTGGAACACATTCTGCCACACTTGCTCTTTCTGCATGTCTCTAGCAGCCAGAAAGCGCTGTAAAGCGCTCTTTTCTCGAGAAAAGCAACACTCTGGGAAACCTCTGTAACTTTGCTTGCAGCAGCACCTTGGTGTGTTTTCTGTGTTCTCCAAGTGAAAATAAGCCTGTCCGGAGCCCGTGGTAGCTCCAGCTGCTTTGGAACACATTCTGCCACACTTGCTCTTTCTGCATGTCTCTAGCAGCCAGAAAGCGCTGTAAAGCGCTCTTTTCTCGAGAAAAGCAACACTCTGGGAAACCTCTGTAACTTTGCTTGCAGCAGCACCTTGGTGTGTTTTCTGTGTTCTCCAAGTGAAAATAAGCCTGTCCGGAGCCCGTGGTAGCTCCAGCTGCTTTGGAACACATTCTGCCACACTTGCTCTTTCTGCATGTCTCTAGCAGCCAGAAAGCGCTGTAAAGCGCTCTTTTCTCGAGAAAAGCAACACTCTGGGAAACCTCTGTAACTTTGCTTGCAGCAGCACCTTGGTGTGTTTTCTGTGTTCTCCAAGTGAAAATAAGCCTGTCCGGAGCCCGTGGTAGCTCCAGCTGCTTTGGAACACATTCTGCCACACTTGCTCTTTCTGCATGTCTCTAGCAGCCAGAAAGCGCTGTAAAGCGCTCTTTTCTCGAGAAAAGCAACACTCTGGGAAACCTCTGTAACTTTGCTTGCAGCAGCACCTTGGTGTGTTTTCTGTGTTCTCCAAGTGAAAATAAGCCTGTCCGGAGCCCGTGGTAGCTCCAGCTGCTTTGGAACACATTCTGCCACACTTGCTCTTTCTGCATGTCTCTAGCAGCCAGAAAGCGCTGTAAAGCGCTCTTTTCTCGAGAAAAGCAACACTCTGGGAAACCTCTGTAACTTTGCTTGCAGCAGCACCTTGGTGTGTTTTCTGTGTTCTCCAAGTGAAAATAAGCCTGTCCGGAGCCCGTGGTAGCTCCAGCTGCTTTGGAACACATTCTGCCACACTTGCTCTTTCTGCATGTCTCTAGCAGCCAGAAAGCGCTGTAAAGCGCTCTTTTCTCGAGAAAAGCAACACTCTGGGAAACCTCTGTAACTTTGCTTGCAGCAGCACCTTGGTGTGTTTTCTGTGTTCTCCAAGTGAAAATAAGCCTGTCCGGAGCCCGTGGTAGCTCCAGCTGCTTTGGAACACATTCTGCCACACTTGCTCTTTCTGCATGTCTCTAGCAGCCAGAAAGCGCTGTAAAGCGCTCTTTTCTCGAGAAAAGCAACACTCTGGGAAACCTCTGTAACTTTGCTTGCAGCAGCACCTTGGTGTGTTTTCTGTGTTCTCCAAGTGAAAATAAGCCTGTCCGGAGCCCGTGGTAGCTCCAGCTGCTTTGGAACACATTCTGCCACACTTGCTCTTTCTGCATGTCTCTAGCAGCCAGAAAGCGCTGTAAAGCGCTCTTTTCTCGAGAAAAGCAACACTCTGGGAAACCTCTGTAACTTTGCTTGCAGCAGCACCTTGGTGTGTTTTCTGTGTTCTCCAAGTGAAAATAAGCCTGTCCGGAGCCCGTGGTAGCTCCAGCTGCTTTGGAACACATTCTGCCACACTTGCTCTTTCTGCATGTCTCTAGCAGCCAGAAAGCGCTGTAAAGCGCTCTTTTCTCGAGAAAAGCAACACTCTGGGAAACCTCTGTAACTTTGCTTGCAGCAGCACCTTGGTGTGTTTTCTGTGTTCTCCAAGTGAAAATAAGCCTGTCCGGAGCCCGTGGTAGCTCCAGCTGCTTTGGAACACATTCTGCCACACTTGCTCTTTCTGCATGTCTCTAGCAGCCAGAAAGCGCTGTAAAGCGCTCTTTTCTCGAGAAAAGCAACACTCTGGGAAACCTCTGTAACTTTGCTTGCAGCAGCACCTTGGTGTGTTTTCTGTGTTCTCCAAGTGAAAATAAGCCTGTCCGGAGCCCGTGGTAGCTCCAGCTGCTTTGGAACACATTCTGCCACACTTGCTCTTTCTGCATGTCTCTAGCAGCCAGAAAGCGCTGTAAAGCGCTCTTTTCTCGAGAAAAGCAACACTCTGGGAAACCTCTGTAACTTTGCTTGCAGCAGCACCTTGGTGTGTTTTCTGTGTTCTCCAAGTGAAAATAAGCCTGTCGGGAGCCCGTGGTAGCTCCAGCTGCTTTGGAACACATTCTGCCACACTTGCTCTTTCTGCATGTCTCTAGCAGCCAGAAAGCGCTGTAAAGCGCTCTTTTCTCGAGAAAAGCAACACTCTGGGAAACCTCTGTAACTTTGCTTGCAGCAGCACCTTGGTGTGTTTTCTGTGTTCTCCAAGTGAAAATAAGCCTGTCCGGAGCCCGTGGTAGCTCCAGCTGCTTTGGAACACATTCTGCCACACTTGCTCTTTCTGCATGTCTCTAGCAGCCAGAAAGCGCTGTAAAGCGCTCTTTTCTCGAGAAAAGCAACACTCTGGGAAACCTCTGTAACTTTGCTTGCAGCAGCACCTTGGTGTGTTTTCTGTGTTCTCCAAGTGAAAATAAGCCTGTCGGGAGCCCGTGGTAGCTCCAGCTGCTTTGGAACACATTCTGCCACACTTGCTCTTTCTGCATGTCTCTAGCAGCCAGAAAGCGCTGTAAAGCGCTCTTTTCTCGAGAAAAGCAACACTCTGGGAAACCTCTGTAACTTTGCTTGCAGCAGCACCTTGGTGTGTTTTCTGTGTTCTCCAAGTGAAAATAAGCCTGTCCGGAGCCCGTGGTAGCTCCAGCTGCTTTGGAACACATTCTGCCACACTTGCTCTTTCTGCATGTCTCTAGCAGCCAGAAAGCGCTGTAAAGCGCTCTTTTCTCGAGAAAAGCAACACTCTGGGAAACCTCTGTAACTTTGCTTGCAGCAGCACCTTGGTGTGTTTTCTGTGTTCTCCAAGTGAAAATAAGCCTGTCCGGAGCCCGTGGTAGCTCCAGCTGCTTTGGAACACATTCTGCCACACTTGCTCTTTCTGCATGTCTCTAGCAGCCAGAAAGCGCTGTAAAGCGCTCTTTTCTCGAGAAAAGCAACACTCTGGGAAACCTCTGTAACTTTGCTTGCAGCAGCACCTTGGTGTGTTTTCTGTGTTCTCCAAGTGAAAATAAGCCTGTCCGGAGCCCGTGGTAGCTCCAGCTGCTTTGGAACACATTCTGCCACACTTGCTCTTTCTGCATGTCTCTAGCAGCCAGAAAGCGCTGTAAAGCGCTCTTTTCTCGAGAAAAGCAACACTCTGGGAAACCTCTGTAACTTTGCTTGCAGCAGCACCTTGGTGTGTTTTCTGTGTTCTCCAAGTGAAAATAAGCCTGTCGGGAGCCCGTGGTAGCTCCAGCTGCTTTGGAACACATTCTGCCACACTTGCTCTTTCTGCATGTCTCTAGCAGCCAGAAAGCGCTGTAAAGCGCTCTTTTCTCGAGAAAAGCAACACTCTGGGAAACCTCTGTAACTTTGCTTGCAGCAGCACCTTGGTGTGTTTTCTGTGTTCTCCAAGTGAAAATAAGCCTGTCCGGAGCCCGTGGTAGCTCCAGCTGCTTTGGAACACATTCTGCCACACTTGCTCTTTCTGCATGTCTCTAGCAGCCAGAAAGCGCTGTAAAGCGCTCTTTTCTCGAGAAAAGCAACACTCTGGGAAACCTCTGTAACTTTGCTTGCAGCAGCACCTTGGTGTGTTTTCTGTGTTCTCCAAGTGAAAATAAGCCTGTCGGGAGCCCGTGGTAGCTCCAGCTGCTTTGGAACACATTCTGCCACACTTGCTCTTTCTGCATGTCTCTAGCAGCCAGAAAGCGCTGTAAAGCGCTCTTTTCTCGAGAAAAGCAACACTCTGGGAAACCTCTGTAACTTTGCTTGCAGCAGCACCTTGGTGTGTTTTCTGTGTTCTCCAAGTGAAAATAAGCCTGTCCGGAGCCCGTGGTAGCTCCAGCTGCTTTGGAACACATTCTGCCACACTTGCTCTTTCTGCATGTCTCTAGCAGCCAGAAAGCGCTGTAAAGCGCTCTTTTCTCGAGAAAAGCAACACTCTGGGAAACCTCTGTAACTTTGCTTGCAGCAGCACCTTGGTGTGTTTTCTGTGTTCTCCAAGTGAAAATAAGCCTGTCCGGAGCCCGTGGTAGCTCCAGCTGCTTTGGAACACATTCTGCCACACTTGCTCTTTCTGCATGTCTCTAGCAGCCAGAAAGCGCTGTAAAGCGCTCTTTTCTCGAGAAAAGCAACACTCTGGGAAACCTCTGTAACTTTGCTTGCAGCAGCACCTTGGTGTGTTTTCTGTGTTCTCCAAGTGAAAATAAGCCTGTCCGGAGCCCGTGGTAGCTCCAGCTGCTTTGGAACACATTCTGCCACACTTGCTCTTTCTGCATGTCTCTAGCAGCCAGAAAGCGCTGTAAAGCGCTCTTTTCTCGAGAAAAGCAACACTCTGGGAAACCTCTGTAACTTTGCTTGCAGCAGCACCTTGGTGTGTTTTCTGTGTTCTCCAAGTGAAAATAAGCCTGTCCGGAGCCCGTGGTAGCTCCAGCTGCTTTGGAACACATTCTGCCACACTTGCTCTTTCTGCATGTCTCTAGCAGCCAGAAAGCGCTGTAAAGCGCTCTTTTCTCGAGAAAAGCAACACTCTGGGAAACCTCTGTAACTTTGCTTGCAGCAGCACCTTGGTGTGTTTTCTGTGTTCTCCAAGTGAAAATAAGCCTGTCCGGAGCCCGTGGTAGCTCCAGCTGCTTTGGAACACATTCTGCCACACTTGCTCTTTCTGCATGTCTCTAGCAGCCAGAAAGCGCTGTAAAGCGCTCTTTTCTCGAGAAAAGCAACACTCTGGGAAACCTCTGTAACTTTGCTTGCAGCAGCACCTTGGTGTGTTTTCTGTGTTCTCCAAGTGAAAATAAGCCTGTCCGGAGCCCGTGGTAGCTCCAGCTGCTTTGGAACACATTCTGCCACACTTGCTCTTTCTGCATGTCTCTAGCAGCCAGAAAGCGCTGTAAAGCGCTCTTTTCTCGAGAAAAGCAACACTCTGGGAAACCTCTGTAACTTTGCTTGCAGCAGCACCTTGGTGTGTTTTCTGTGTTCTCCAAGTGAAAATAAGCCTGTCGGGAGCCCGTGGTAGCTCCAGCTGCTTTGGAACACATTCTGCCACACTTGCTCTTTCTGCATGTCTCTAGCAGCCAGAAAGCGCTGTAAAGCGCTCTTTTCTCGAGAAAAGCAACACTCTGGGAAACCTCTGTAACTTTGCTTGCAGCAGCACCTTGGTGTGTTTTCTGTGTTCTCCAAGTGAAAATAAGCCTGTCCGGAGCCCGTGGTAGCTCCAGCTGCTTTGGAACACATTCTGCCACACTTGCTCTTTCTGCATGTCTCTAGCAGCCAGAAAGCGCTGTAAAGCGCTCTTTTCTCGAGAAAAGCAACACTCTGGGAAACCTCTGTAACTTTGCTTGCAGCAGCACCTTGGTGTGTTTTCTGTGTTCTCCAAGTGAAAATAAGCCTGTCCGGAGCCCGTGGTAGCTCCAGCTGCTTTGGAACACATTCTGCCACACTTGCTCTTTCTGCATGTCTCTAGCAGCCAGAAAGCGCTGTAAAGCGCTCTTTTCTCGAGAAAAGCAACACTCTGGGAAACCTCTGTAACTTTGCTTGCAGCAGCACCTTGGTGTGTTTTCTGTGTTCTCCAAGTGAAAATAAGCCTGTCCGGAGCCCGTGGTAGCTCCAGCTGCTTTGGAACACATTCTGCCACACTTGCTCTTTCTGCATGTCTCTAGCAGCCAGAAAGCGCTGTAAAGCGCTCTTTTCTCGAGAAAAGCAACACTCTGGGAAACCTCTGTAACTTTGCTTGCAGCAGCACCTTGGTGTGTTTTCTGTGTTCTCCAAGTGAAAATAAGCCTGTCCGGAGCCCGTGGTAGCTCCAGCTGCTTTGGAACACATTCTGCCACACTTGCTCTTTCTGCATGTCTCTAGCAGCCAGAAAGCGCTGTAAAGCGCTCTTTTCTCGAGAAAAGCAACACTCTGGGAAACCTCTGTAACTTTGCTTGCAGCAGCACCTTGGTGTGTTTTCTGTGTTCTCCAAGTGAAAATAAGCCTGTCCGGAGCCCGTGGTAGCTCCAGCTGCTTTGGAACACATTCTGCCACACTTGCTCTTTCTGCATGTCTCTAGCAGCCAGAAAGCGCTGTAAAGCGCTCTTTTCTCGAGAAAAGCAACACTCTGGGAAACCTCTGTAACTTTGCTTGCAGCAGCACCTTGGTGTGTTTTCTGTGTTCTCCAAGTGAAAATAAGCCTGTCCGGAGCCCGTGGTAGCTCCAGCTGCTTTGGAACACATTCTGCCACACTTGCTCTTTCTGCATGTCTCTAGCAGCCAGAAAGCGCTGTAAAGCGCTCTTTTCTCGAGAAAAGCAACACTCTGGGAAACCTCTGTAACTTTGCTTGCAGCAGCACCTTGGTGTGTTTTCTGTGTTCTCCAAGTGAAAATAAGCCTGTCCGGAGCCCGTGGTAGCTCCAGCTGCTTTGGAACACATTCTGCCACACTTGCTCTTTCTGCATGTCTCTAGCAGCCAGAAAGCGCTGTAAAGCGCTCTTTTCTCGAGAAAAGCAACACTCTGGGAAACCTCTGTAACTTTGCTTGCAGCAGCACCTTGGTGTGTTTTCTGTGTTCTCCAAGTGAAAATAAGCCTGTCCGGAGCCCGTGGTAGCTCCAGCTGCTTTGGAACACATTCTGCCACACTTGCTCTTTCTGCATGTCTCTAGCAGCCAGAAAGCGCTGTAAAGCGCTCTTTTCTCGAGAAAAGCAACACTCTGGGAAACCTCTGTAACTTTGCTTGCAGCAGCACCTTGGTGTGTTTTCTGTGTTCTCC
This sequence comes from Zosterops lateralis, assembly GCF_965231275.1. Lineage (NCBI taxonomy): Eukaryota > Metazoa > Chordata > Aves > Passeriformes > Zosteropidae > Zosterops > Zosterops lateralis. The sequence continues at coordinate 23,967 of NW_028154339.1, forward strand.
AAGTGAAAATAAGCCTGTCCGGAGCCCGTGGTAGCTCCAGCTGCTTTGGAACACATTCTGCCACACTTGCTCTTTCTGCATGTCTCTAGCAGCCAGAAAGCGCTGTAAAGCGCTCTTTTCTCGAGAAAAGCAACACTCTGGGAAACCTCTGTAACTTTGCTTGCAGCAGCACCTTGGTGTGTTTTCTGTGTTCTCCAAGTGAAAATAAGCCTGTCGGGAGCCCGTGGTAGCTCCAGCTGCTTTGGAACACATTCTGCCACACTTGCTCTTTCTGCATGTCTCTAGCAGCCAGAAAGCGCTGTAAAGCGCTCTTTTCTCGAGAAAAGCAACACTCTGGGAAACCTCTGTAACTTTGCTTGCAGCAGCACCTTGGTGTGTTTTCTGTGTTCTCCAAGTGAAAATAAGCCTGTCCGGAGCCCGTGGTAGCTCCAGCTGCTTTGGAACACATTCTGCCACACTTGCTCTTTCTGCATGTCTCTAGCAGCCAGAAAGCGCTGTAAAGCGCTCTTTTCTCGAGAAAAGCAACACTCTGGGAAACCTCTGTAACTTTGCTTGCAGCAGCACCTTGGTGTGTTTTCTGTGTTCTCCAAGTGAAAATAAGCCTGTCCGGAGCCCGTGGTAGCTCCAGCTGCTTTGGAACACATTCTGCCACACTTGCTCTTTCTGCATGTCTCTAGCAGCCAGAAAGCGCTGTAAAGCGCTCTTTTCTCGAGAAAAGCAACACTCTGGGAAACCTCTGTAACTTTGCTTGCAGCAGCACCTTGGTGTGTTTTCTGTGTTCTCCAAGTGAAAATAAGCCTGTCGGGAGCCCGTGGTAGCTCCAGCTGCTTTGGAACACATTCTGCCACACTTGCTCTTTCTGCATGTCTCTAGCAGCCAGAAAGCGCTGTAAAGCGCTCTTTTCTCGAGAAAAGCAACACTCTGGGAAACCTCTGTAACTTTGCTTGCAGCAGCACCTTGGTGTGTTTTCTGTGTTCTCCAAGTGAAAATAAGCCTGTCCGGAGCCCGTGGTAGCTCCAGCTGCTTTGGAACACATTCTGCCACACTTGCTCTTTCTGCATGTCTCTAGCAGCCAGAAAGCGCTGTAAAGCGCTCTTTTCTCGAGAAAAGCAACACTCTGGGAAACCTCTGTAACTTTGCTTGCAGCAGCACCTTGGTGTGTTTTCTGTGTTCTCCAAGTGAAAATAAGCCTGTCCGGAGCCCGTGGTAGCTCCAGCTGCTTTGGAACACATTCTGCCACACTTGCTCTTTCTGCATGTCTCTAGCAGCCAGAAAGCGCTGTAAAGCGCTCTTTTCTCGAGAAAAGCAACACTCTGGGAAACCTCTGTAACTTTGCTTGCAGCAGCACCTTGGTGTGTTTTCTGTGTTCTCCAAGTGAAAATAAGCCTGTCCGGAGCCCGTGGTAGCTCCAGCTGCTTTGGAACACATTCTGCCACACTTGCTCTTTCTGCATGTCTCTAGCAGCCAGAAAGCGCTGTAAAGCGCTCTTTTCTCGAGAAAAGCAACACTCTGGGAAACCTCTGTAACTTTGCTTGCAGCAGCACCTTGGTGTGTTTTCTGTGTTCTCCAAGTGAAAATAAGCCTGTCCGGAGCCCGTGGTAGCTCCAGCTGCTTTGGAACACATTCTGCCACACTTGCTCTTTCTGCATGTCTCTAGCAGCCAGAAAGCGCTGTAAAGCGCTCTTTTCTCGAGAAAAGCAACACTCTGGGAAACCTCTGTAACTTTGCTTGCAGCAGCACCTTGGTGTGTTTTCTGTGTTCTCCAAGTGAAAATAAGCCTGTCCGGAGCCCGTGGTAGCTCCAGCTGCTTTGGAACACATTCTGCCACACTTGCTCTTTCTGCATGTCTCTAGCAGCCAGAAAGCGCTGTAAAGCGCTCTTTTCTCGAGAAAAGCAACACTCTGGGAAACCTCTGTAACTTTGCTTGCAGCAGCACCTTGGTGTGTTTTCTGTGTTCTCCAAGTGAAAATAAGCCTGTCCGGAGCCCGTGGTAGCTCCAGCTGCTTTGGAACACATTCTGCCACACTTGCTCTTTCTGCATGTCTCTAGCAGCCAGAAAGCGCTGTAAAGCGCTCTTTTCTCGAGAAAAGCAACACTCTGGGAAACCTCTGTAACTTTGCTTGCAGCAGCACCTTGGTGTGTTTTCTGTGTTCTCCAAGTGAAAATAAGCCTGTCCGGAGCCCGTGGTAGCTCCAGCTGCTTTGGAACACATTCTGCCACACTTGCTCTTTCTGCATGTCTCTAGCAGCCAGAAAGCGCTGTAAAGCGCTCTTTTCTCGAGAAAAGCAACACTCTGGGAAACCTCTGTAACTTTGCTTGCAGCAGCACCTTGGTGTGTTTTCTGTGTTCTCCAAGTGAAAATAAGCCTGTCCGGAGCCCGTGGTAGCTCCAGCTGCTTTGGAACACATTCTGCCACACTTGCTCTTTCTGCATGTCTCTAGCAGCCAGAAAGCGCTGTAAAGCGCTCTTTTCTCGAGAAAAGCAACACTCTGGGAAACCTCTGTAACTTTGCTTGCAGCAGCACCTTGGTGTGTTTTCTGTGTTCTCCAAGTGAAAATAAGCCTGTCCGGAGCCCGTGGTAGCTCCAGCTGCTTTGGAACACATTCTGCCACACTTGCTCTTTCTGCATGTCTCTAGCAGCCAGAAAGCGCTGTAAAGCGCTCTTTTCTCGAGAAAAGCAACACTCTGGGAAACCTCTGTAACTTTGCTTGCAGCAGCACCTTGGTGTGTTTTCTGTGTTCTCCAAGTGAAAATAAGCCTGTCCGGAGCCCGTGGTAGCTCCAGCTGCTTTGGAACACATTCTGCCACACTTCTCTTTCTGCATGTCTCTAGCAGCCAGAAAGCGCTGTAAAGCGCTCTTTTCTCGAGAAAAGCAACACTCTGGGAAACCTCTGTAACTTTGCTTGCAGCAGCACCTTGGTGTGTTTTCTGTGTTCTCCAAGTGAAAATAAGCCTGTCCGGAGCCCGTGGTAGCTCCAGCTGCTTTGGAACACATTCTGCCACACTTGCTCTTTCTGCATGTCTCTAGCAGCCAGAAAGCGCTGTAAAGCGCTCTTTTCTCGAGAAAAGCAACACTCTGGGAAACCTCTGTAACTTTGCTTGCAGCAGCACCTTGGTGTGTTTTCTGTGTTCTCCAAGTGAAAATAAGCCTGTCCGGAGCC
>NW_028154338.1:0-27103 GCF_965231275.1 Zosterops lateralis
AAATAATTCAGCTGATGCTTCTGGCACTCAGACATCTTGCACAAAGATGGTTGTGCTGGAGTTGTTGGTGGATGAGATGGTTGTGTAGAACCAGCTGTTTTCAGGTGAGCAGAGGGATTTGTAACATCACCGTGCAAAATAGCTGACTGCTCTGAGGCATCTTGACAATTAAGGAGGGGGAAGCAAGAACCATGATTTGCACGTGGCTGTTAGCATTAACAGGGATTTTCCTCTGATAAGCTCCTTTCCGTCTTATTGCCATTCTCCCCTCTTATCTCAATTCACAAGACACGGGATTCACATGCAGGGAGGGTTTAGTCATTTGTCAGCCACTCATGTAAGCTGAGAAAATTTAAAAGTTGATCCAAATAACCTGTGTAACATCAAATAGATCAGCAATGGGGAAAAAAGTAGGCCCTCTAAACAATGTCAACCCTCATGAACACTACTCCAGTCACTGTGAATTTAGCAGTCACGTTGTTTAAATCCTCTGAGGCCTGATAGTTACTTTGGTAGGCACTGTGATGTGATGCATTCTTACAGTGCATAGAGTAAATCAGTTAAACAGAGTTTAGGATTTAAGTTCTTTTCAAAGGCTTTAAAAGTCTGCAATCAGAAGCAGCCAAAAGGAAGAATATTTTATTAGGAAACTCTGAAATCTTCTTATATGGCCAAATAAAAAAATTAATTTCTTTTCCATGAGTATCCAAAGTTCATCTTTCTGCTTCTTAACAATTTAATGTTTAGGTTCAAGATATTTCAAAAAGCCCTTTTTATTCAATATTTTTATCTATGGATACAGTGATTAGAATAATTTAGTATTTCTGTTTTCTACTGATCACCCCATAATAAACATCATTATATCTGCAGCCACATATATAAGAAAGGAAGCATACCATTGGCATAAATGTTGTTCAGTCTAAATAACTTTCTTCCTCTTTATTCAAACATCAGGGAAACACAGAAGCTCAAATGATAATAGCAAACAGATCATAAAGACCTAATGTGTATCTCTGTACAGAAATAGTTGTCTTTGCTTCAAATTCAAAATGTTTTGAGAGAAGCAGCTTTCATTTCCCACTATATTTTTTTTGTATTGTGCATAGATGAAGAAGGAGGAAAACCTAATAATAATACAATTCAGGCTTCAACTGTCTAGATAGGCTGATTTCCTAAGATTTTTTTTTCCTAGTATCTCTTAATCAGGAAAGATTAATTTCTAACTACAGACAGACAAGTATTGCTGGCTTTTCATCTCTCCTTTCCATGCCCAACATGGGCATCACATCTTGTGACACTCTCAGAAAATTTTTCATTAGGACAGGTTTGCCTTACAAAACATCTCAGAAAATGACATTTGCCTCTCCTTCCCAAATTCAAGAGAGCTCTTGGGTAGGATATACTGCAGCATCCAGCACTGGCTTCAGCTGTATTTCTACCAAATTCAACAAGAACATTCCCATCAGCTGTAATGAACGGTGAATTAATACCCACTGATTGTGAAATCCCATCCACTACTTCACACTTTAAACCAGACCAGCATATTTCAACACAACAATGTAACTAGAGACCCATGTGCATCTTCACCACTATAATTCAACTGAATTTACAGAAACTTTTTAAATTGCATAATCAAGGATGCGAGTACTTCTGAGCTATATTTCACGAAGCCAAGACACACTAATTCCAGCCCTTCAAAGTTCAGGTCCTGAGGCAAAATCTCTCACCAATCATAAACCCCTCTTCTCTAAAATCACATTGCTCATTCTCTGGTTTCTATTTAAGTTAGAAGAGCAGTCTACAGAAAAAGGATGAGTCAGCTCTTTGCCACCCACCTTCCTCAAGTCACACACACATGCTTAATTCCTCTGTCCCAGGGCTAGTGTGCACCTTAGCTTTGTATGCTTTGGCTTTCAGAAGAATGTAAGTTTGAATTACTGCAGGGCACCTCTGAGATACCTGATAAAATTTAGAATGTGGGTTTTTCTCCCTCCCTTGTCACAGCTTTTGCCTAACCCACAGATTACACTTTAATGTGATATATGAGTAAGTGACATGGTGGGAAGTACAGAAGTGAGGAGAAAAAACAAGGGTTTAAAAGGTAAGATATGAAGTCACTTCATCACAATATCAAGGACAGGTGACTTTTTATTTTCTTAAGAGAAACATATAGGCAGTAGGCAACACCTCCACAAGTTCAGGAAATGTTTTTGTAAGCAAGATCTTATGCCTGTCAAGTTGCCAAGATACGCTATGATCTTTTGAGAAAAAGTTGCTTAGAGATAAGGCATTCTCTCTTGTTAAGTATTTAATTTAATACTCTGTATCCTCTCTAGTTACACTCTAGAGGCAGAAAATATATTGTCCCGCCTTCTACATTGTAAAAACATGCTTCTCCACTCTGAGCTGGTTTTCAGTTCAAATTCAAACAAAACCTAGGTATAGACATTTCAGAGGCTACACCACTTATTACATACAATGGAGTTAAAATTTCATAGCCTTCCCTGCCCTGGCTTCTGTACTTACCCCTAAATGATTGTAGATCAATGTTTCCAATCCAGAATACTTTTACACACAAGAGCTGCAGGTGTTTTGCAGCTGAGAATAAAGCTAACCTTATTTTAATGTTTAGATAGAAGATAAGAATCTTCTAGTGGGTTCAAAAGTTCCATATGTGCCCTATTACTCTGCTTTAACAAGAACATACACTGTGCTCCATGTTGGGTCAAAATCAGAAAGCATTTTTTTATAGTTCAGGCACAGGTAACCACCTTTTGTATTGAGATACTACAAACTAAGTTTCATTCTTCCTAAGAACACACAGAACAAAGATGCCACAAGAGAGGACGGGAGGATGTGCACAGAAGGAATGAAGTAAACATACATACCTATGGAAAATATGAGTGATGGGAATAGGGGACCAACTGGGAAGGGAAAGTGTCTAATCTACACGGCCTGAGGAAGGCTAAGTTACAAGGAGACAGGCAAGGAAATGAGAAAGTATCTCTTATCTCATTTTACTCAGAGAGGTTTAAGTCCAGGATGGCTGAAATTACTGAAAAAAACTTAATCAGAAACTTATTTCCAAGCTAATATGAAGACAAAATGGTAATATTTACAAGAAATATATTTGATGCAAATAGTAAAATACAGTGGGTCTGACCCTACCCCAAGCAATATGTAAAAATTAATGAAAGGTGGATTGAGTGCAGAATGACTGCTGGTTCTGTAAAGGCATTCTCCTCCGGCTGCCAGCTCAATCCTTTTTAACTTCCTGAACCTCCAGTAAAGTTACTAGCAGCCAGGCACTTAGAATCATAGAATATCCTGAGCTGGAAAGGAGCTACAAGGATCATCAAAGTCCAACTCCTGGCCCTGCCAAGGACCAAGATCATGTGCCTAGAAGCATTGTCCAAATGTTTCTTGAACTCTGGCAGGCTCGTTGCTGTGACCACTTCCCTGGGAAGCACATTCCAGGGAAGATGTTTTGGATTAAGACTTTTTAGCTATTTCTTAATATCTAACCTACTTGCCACACAGTGCTCTTGTGTCCTGAACCTATGAAGCCAGCATAATCCCATTTCCTCAGTCAGGCCTAAGGTGCTCAGCACTTTGCCCTGTGCACCCTTGCAGTCAGACCCACCTGGCCAGGCTCAAGCAGCTCTCCCCAAATCTTGCCTCAGCTCCTCCCTTTGCAAGGACTAATGTGTGCTCTTAGCTTTTCATTTCTTAGCTTCACAAAGCTTTAAACTGGAGTCATCCTCAGGCTATCCCCAACCCTCCCAGATACTTACTGAAGCGAGAGGATGTTCCCATCACACACTACTCAGCATCCTAAATGACATGCTATGTTTCAAGGCAAGCCAAGTAGGTTTAGAGGACTTACAAATGCACTGTTCCCTCTAAGAGAGTTCTCAGAGATGTATAAGGTGGCATATTTCGGAATGCAGACAAGCCAGGTTTTTTTAAACATTTCCAAAGAATAATCAGCTGATAATTTAAAATATAAAACAAATAATGCCTCAATTTTGACATTTTTCTGCATTTCACAATCAAATGGCTCCTATCAGAATGGCTGTGTCAGAAAACAACCATGATTCATTTTAAAGAGAGCAAATAAAATGCAAACAAAAACTAGGAATGCATTAATCAGTAACCACTACACACACATAAGTATAGTACACATTAAAAGAAGTTACACCAGTTATTCATTAATCAGAGTGCCCAACATCAGTTCTACAAGTCCACCTAATTCCAACAGAAAAGGAACTGAGCTATTCCTCTATTACAGCTATTCCTCATTACCTATCAGCTGGATTACTCCCATACAACTGCTGTACCTACACTGAGTATCAAATAAAACAGTTCCCAGAAAGTTGTCTTGAACTACTGACATGTTTCTTGGCTTGTATAGAAGCACAACATTCAGTTTACAACACAGCATTGGCTGAGTTTTGTAGTCTCCACTTACACGTTTGCATAAGTTTAGCTATGAGTCAGGAGCTCATATGCCTATCTTGAAGTTGCACAGGTTAACAGTGAAAATTGTGAAGTAAGCAGTGTTAGAGCTGTTCTTGCAGTGATCTGTGAATATTAACTCAGCTGGGGGTACTTGCCAAAGAATATACTGATATGATTTGAGGATGTGTGTGGGGGTGGGGACATGCTAGGTAAAAAGAGTAGGTGGAAGGAAAAAACAAAACAGCCTCCAATAACTGATACAAGAGATCTACAAAACTCTGCAGATAAACAGAAGCTCTCTGTTTCTAGCCTGCGCTGATCCAAAGCATCCTAAACTACAACTCACTTTTATTTGGCTCTATGTTAATATGTTCACATACCTTTTGGTACTGCCCCAGTGTGCAGGTCAATTAAACTCAGAAGGTCCTTGTCACATATTGCCAGACAAACACACAGGTACTCACAGCAACAGCTGATGCTACCAGCACGAGGGCTAAGGAAACCCAACCGAAAGACAGCACAAGGTTCAGTACTTGCAGGACAAAAATTCTGACCAAATGTGCCAAAAGACAGCACCATCCCAGATGACTGGTAAGATAAAATAATATCCTGACTACTTCACTACTCCTCTAAGAGCATTTGAGTTAGTTTGAAGAATCACTTGTCTTTTGCTGATACATTATAAAATCACAGAAATAGTGTGGTTCCACTTCTCTGCTTTCTCTTTAGAAAAAGACATCCATGAAACCCAGACAAGTCAGCACATATCAATACCTGCACATAGCACAGGAGGCCATCTCACTTACATTTCCATCATGGTTGGGGCAGGAGAGTGGTTTGCCTGCAGCAACAGCAGTGACAGTCTCCAAGATGGAGGACTCCTCAATGCTGTTGTCCGGCGTTCGCTGCAGGACATCCATCAGGTTGGTAATAAAGAAGTTGTTCTGGAGTGCAGATACCCCCTTCTCTGGCAGAATGGAGGTCTGGCGGCACACAGGGCAAGAAAGGGTTAAGCTATGGGCTGGAATGTAATTCTGTAAACACCTATGGGGAAAGAAGATGGAAGAAGAAAGAAAGGAAAAGTATCATCAAAGAAGGAAAAAAATCCCTTTCATCAGTTAAAGAGCTAGTTTGAAACAGTACTACTTTTACTTATAAAAGGAAAAGTACATCAAACAGGCTTCTGAAGCAAAAGTGGTTATGGAGAATTTTTTAAAACTTTTTTTTTACTCTGCTACATGAAAAAAAGGTTCAATAAGCAGACATAATTAGAAGAGTTATATGCCTTTTTTTGATACATTCATGCAGTTGATCATGCTTTCAGACTGCTGCAGACCTACTGCACCCTGCTCACAGGACAGTAAAAATTTTAAACTATCAGATAAAGTCTGACAGACATGAAGTTACATCAGGTATTTGAGTCTGTGCCTTTAACTGACTAACTGATGCCTGACCCTTGTCTTTCCAACAGAATGTCCTTTAATAACTTGTATTTGTGGGTTTACTGTTTCAGAGGTAAAACATGGTCCCAATGAAACCAAAAGAATTTTTTTCTTTTATTTCAATTTGCAAAGTTATTTGGCAGCAAGCCAAAATCAACAGACCTTTCTTTATGACATAGGAAACTACCTGCTAGGTTATCACAGTTTATGTTGAGGGGAGTTTTGGAGGAAATTTTTGTTTGTGTTTGATTGGGAGGGTGGTGTTGGCATTTTTCAGAAAAAGTAAATTTCACAGAGTATAAACCTGACACAAAAGTTCAGCAATCAACAATATGCACAATATGCAGCAGGCTGGCCTAGGTGAGGTGCCTTGATGCCACTTTTGGCCTTGGAAATGAAGTTAACACCTGGCTGGGCATGCAGCATGTAGCTGTATGCAATATGACGTATTCAGTATGGTCCTTCTGTAAGCAGAAGCTTTGCACAATGCAGTTCTTAAGGGGAGCAATGCTACACCAAATTCCTCATGGGATGCCAGCTGAAAGTGTGATCTCACACAGCTCTACAGCACTTATCCTTTTGCAAGGGCTTTGGTTGCACCACTCTTCATCTTCCCCTAGCAGCCCTCCTCCTGACCCCCAAGTAAGGGCTCTGTGAAAGGAGAGCTCAGGCTTTGCACATCAGCACTACACTGGAAGAGTTCTTCCAGTCTCTCTCCATAACAAGATCAGCCTAAGAGGATTACAGTGAAAACCAGAAGCTAACCTTAGGTTTCACACATGAACAGAAGTCAGAAAACTTAACACATGATGGTGAAAATCTTGTCTCACTGACTTCAGTAAGAGTTTCAATGCTGCCTTTTTAATGCTGGGATTTCCTATTCATCTACAAAAGACCAGTTCATCTGACACAGGCAGAGATCAACAATTTTTCTTTCATCCTGTATAAAGTTAGAGATTCAAACCACAATTCTTGCTAAGAGGTAGCAATCTCCTAAATTAAGTAAGTGTTCACACGATAAGCCATTTATAAATATTCTCCTGCCATTCAATATACAATCCAGAGTTGCATCCCATCATCAGATTAAGAACTCTAACCACTAATTCTTCAGCTAACGTTTCTGCAGGTGCTGTATTTTCTCCACAATTTGATGGATAATGCAACATTAAAGTATCATTATGCATATTCAGTTCTTTCAGCCAAATACAGTAAAAGGTGGATTGCTGGTTTATCACATCTCTTTCCAGAGAGTTTTCCCACTTCAGTCAACCAAACTGCAGAATAATGAAGACATTTAATCTCAGGTTATTAATAATGTATATATCATGTCTAACCCTTGGATATTAAAGGATGGGATAATTACTTATTGGCTTAGAAAAATCAACAAAGGAAATTTGTTTATTGTTTCTAATTATATGATAATCAGAATAAATTTGAGACCATTAATTTGAGGTCCAAATTCTAGCTATCATCACCTTTCACACTATAGTAACTGTATTCATTAGTTTAATTGGATTTACTTTTTGTTTACTCTTGCATAAAGGGAATGAATTCCAAATATGTCACTGCTGTCTCTTCCTGCCTGTCATAAATCTGTTTTTCTACATCCCTGCCTCTCCAGCCTTCCTAGACTTTATCATGCCTTAACACAACATTTACAAGTAAAGGGAAAAGTCCTTGTCCACTAAAGGATGCCTTGTCCTGTGCTTGCAGCATGGCACAAATCCTGTGTTACCAGGATGAGGAAAGGACTTACCTCTCACAGAAAGTGTGCAGGCAGGGAAGGACTTTGGGGTTCTTGTAACGGTCCAGGCATATGCTGCAGATCAGAAACTGCTTGTCAATCTGACGGACCACAGGACTTGGGATGTTGGAGCCTTCACTGGCCATCCTAGACCACTGACATATGGGTCCTGTTCCCTTCTACCCTGCACACTGCTGGAGCGGAGTGGGGAAAAGAAGAAAAGAAGAAAAACGGCTTATAAACTCCATGAAATAACAAAATCATTGACTAATCCACTCATGTTTTATCCTTATGCAGGAATTCATATTTCCATATAAAACCAAAACAAGAAAGAATTAAACTTCTAAAATGGTTTATCACTGATGAGAGCCAGGGAAACAGTCAGCAACATCTACAACACCTCTGTCTGAGCATTCTGGAAAGGCATGCTGCCTCTGGACTGAAATAGTTATGGGGCTGTCTGGTTTTGAAGAAAACCCAGGATAAAAACATTCTCGTGCCAATAGGCTCAGCCAATGCTAACAAACATTGGATTTCTTACATCTACAGTACCGCTGGCAAAACGCTCCAACTGGAACTGCACCAGCCAGTCAAGTGGCTGCATCACAGACAGAATTTGAAAATGGTTCACCTAACATTTTTTTTTCTTTCTCTTGTCGGTGCTGGTATTGCCCAAAATATGGTAGATTTTGTCTCCAGGAAGCCCCCAAGAAGGAAGCTCCAGAACCAGCCAGCCCCTGGGAAGGGAATGCTCAAATTCTGCATCACCAATAGGGATGAGGTAGGCAAAATGAAAATCCTCATGATAAACGAAACAAAGCAAAGAAGAGGCAACTAATAGCCACTGAGAATCAGCAATGGTAGGGTGAAGGATACATGAAGTGCATCCAAATAATAAATGCAAGAAAAATGTCATTCTAGGCAGAACTAGTAGTAAGAATCATGTTTCTAGGACTGAGGATTCTTCACAGTCTGGCATAAAATAAAATTTTTAAAAAGCATGAAATAAAAAGCTAAGAAAAAAGTCTACTAACTGTTAGAATTAAAATCGCAGGTTAAAGAGATGGCAGCAGGCTTGGAACGCCTCCTGTCCTGGAACAAGGCACAGGGAGAGAAAAACGTAGGTTCTTTTCAGCTGGAGATACAAATTATAGCCAACAGAATAAAATGTGAAACGAGAAGACAGGAGGAAAAGGAAGGAAGCAAACACAGAAAAAAGTAAACTGCCTGCTAAAATAGTTTAGGAAAACCTGGCAAGCAGAGTCCCTGGCAGGGTGGCCCAGCAGGAACTCCTCTCCATCAGCATTTCTAGCAGGCTGTAGTGCTGGGAGGCGCAGGCGCAACTGTCACAGCACTGAGTTCTGCCAGACCTCCCGCACCCACAGCGGAACCGGGCTCTCTTCCCTGGGAGCTGCAAGCCCAGCTGGGCTTCTCTGCGGGTACTCTCCTGAGGGGTCTAATGTCTTCCTGAACATTGTCTTTTTAGTCAGACAATTTGAGATCTAGCTTGAGAGCAGTTCAGGCTTTCCAAGACAGAAACAACAAGCCCTGTGCTGATCATGCTCAAAGGTCACTCAATACCAGAATGATTTGCATGACCTGTGTAGCATTTTATTGCTAGTGTTACACTAGGTCTTCTTCCTGTGCTTGAATGAATGGCACACTGGTCTGTCAGAGTTGAACCCATGCTGCTCATCCTGAGCTGTGTACTTAGCCATACTGGTATATTTTACTTATTACACTGAGCAAGGGTCTATTTCCAGGATAATGACAGTGATTATGGATCCTAAGTCAGCTGTGCTGGCTTCCCTGATAACAGATTTCCTGGGGCATCGCCTCTGCATTAGCAAATACAGCAGCATAAAGTTATTCACAGTTCAAATACCCAACAGCAGTAAGTGACATTTAAATTGATGGAAAACACTCATGGCAGGCCCTTTTGTTTCCTTTTTTTCCAAGGAAGGGGAAACTGCAACAATAAAAATTGCTCTAATACTCATAAAATGTAATGCTTGTTCAAGACCCAAAATTGCATGATTTTCAGGATTGATAATATTTCCATGTCTCTTCCATATTTCTAAATATTTCTTTTTATTTCTTTCTCCTTTCTTTCTTTCTTTAGTAAGATAAAATGTGAGTATTACATAAACACATATTATTTTTTCCTATTTAAATGCCATAAATCACACTGAACAAACCTCAGGAGATCAATTAGCAGACTGTTACTTTTAAAACGCTGGAGTTAGAGGTGGCTTTACAAGAAGCGGAACCAAAATCTGGCTTTTACAAAACGGAGTAGAAAGACAAGACAATCAAATACCCATTAACATATTCATACGTTTGGCAGCATAACATGCAGAACATCAGGACATGTTTCAAAAGGAAAATTCATTTCACCACTTACACAGCTGTGTTTGCCTCTCAGTCTCTCTCTCCCCAAATGTTAGGTGCATGGACCCAAATAAAACAGGGAAGATAATCAGAAGCAGGAGGATTTCTTATCAAAAGCACGGTTTCCAAACTGGACACACAAACAGTGTAATTTTTTTGTTATAGACTGAACACAAACTACTGGAAAAAGCTGTACTTCAGATATGAAAGAATAGGTTTCCAGTGAATGCTGCCTATCATTTAACAGAAGGAAGTTCTCTAGCAACCAGGTATTTTCTGCATTTTATCTTTCCCTTATCAAGTAAAACTACACCAGCAAATAGCACTTACACAAAAAAAAATCCGCTGCTGCCTGACAAAAAATATTGATTTAACCTGTTTTTCATCTTAGTTTTTCACATTCCCCCAATGTCATTGCAAAATCAAGTAATTCTTAGCATTTTGCACATAAATCTCATGCCAGCCACTTAATTTTTCAAATGCTCATGCTTTAAGCTTTGTCTGAAAGAAACCATTAATGATTCAGAAATAAGTGCTTTTATTATTCTGTGTTTTGCCTGAAATGCAGCACATCATGAATGTCATTTATCCCCTCTGCTCACGTAAATCAGATTTAAAACATGCACCTGGAAATAGAATTTCACCTGTACATTTCAAGCTTTGGCCACTACCTGGTACAACTTCTTACACAAATGGTCCCTTTAAAAAAATCTTTTGAGTATGGGATTTGCAGGATTCTGCACCCTCTCTAAGGCAACTCTACTTTTGATGTAATCTTGATGAATGTGGTGTAGCTATGAGAAGGATGGTTTTGCCCATTTACTCAATGAAAGCAACTGTACAATCAAAGACTATCTGAAGAAAATCTGGAGATTTTAGACAACGTTTTTAAATTTCATCAGACAGTATTTTTTCTGATTTACTGCTATGCTTGCAGCAACGTAAGTTTTAAATGAATTAGCAGTGGGAGATTTTGCAAAGTAACACGACTTTCACAAGAAAAATGTTCCTTTTTTTGGTAGCATCTTCTATGCTCAAAAACTGCCAGGCCACTTTTCAGAGGTTTATTACCTCTCACAATCAAAACAGAGCAGCTGAAGCATGAGCTTCGAAAACAGGGCTATCACTTCTCCATGTAGTTACACTTCATAATTTAAACATGCAAAGCTAAAGGACTGGGAAACATTACACCAAACAAGACATAAGTCCCCACTCATTTATCTATAGCACACACACACACACTCCCAACTCAAAACCAAATTCGGATTCGCTAAACCAAGTGCAGTAAAGGGTTCTGAAATGTATTCCCTTTGTCACCCTTTCGAAGCTAAAGGATCGCTATCTTCCCAGCTACCCCAGAAACAGCATTACTCTTTTTCCTTCTGCTTGGAGCTACGATTTTCATTTAAAATATACTAGACAGCAGAGAAAAGAGGAAACAATGGCTCTCTAAGCAAGTGGAAGGCTTTGCCCCGTTATGCATGCACGCCTTCTGGAAAGCCAGGGTGCGGCCCCACCCATATGAAAGGAACTTCCTACAGCACTGGAAAAGGGCGAAAAGAAAAAAAAATCGCGTTAGATGTAGCAAATAACAGTTCCAGAAGAGTTGTTTCAGGTAAATAGAGACATGTAGTGGAAATATGCACCCTTTCTACAGGTATCTTCAAATGAGCTCTGGAACTCCCAAAAATTCTTTATTAGTTTCCCAGCCGAGAAAAAACATTGGAGAATCAAGTAACTGTTCACTTCACAGGATTTTATTTCTAAAAGAGTAGAATTCTGTGTTACTGATACACTGCTGTCTCTGAAATCCACCCAGCCAGAGCTGCAACTAGCCTGAAAGTACAGCCTGAGGAGAACAAATTGCTTGCAGCTTTTTCATCCTCTCCTTATCAATGGTATTTACAACCTAGAGGGTCTATTCATGTACTATGAATGAATAGGTTTCCAATGGCAACGTTTCCAAAGGAACAGTTAGGCCTCCAGAGCCATAAGAAAGGGTGGGGAACCTCAATGATGTTGCTTCAAGGACTAGGAGAGCTGAGGCTTAAAAGTCCTTAAAACAGATAGATCACCTGTCCACAGCCTGTAGGGAAAAAGAGCAGATTCAAGGCATTTCTAGCAGCAGCCCCCAGATTAGCCAATACAGAATACACTGAGCAAATCAGAACCACCACACAGTCCACTTGTGTAAAAGGCTTGATAAGCTAAATTTGCATTCCTTTCTCTCCCACTCTTGCAATCAGCTTAGTGCCTTGTTTAAAACACAGCAACCCTCTTCATTCTTACAGCATGCAGAAATGTAATGAACGATCAGGGGCCAAAACAGGAGCAACCCAGCAGCAGCCACCAGGATTAACACTGAGCAAACTTGAGCATTTCAGACCTACCCATCTTTGTAGAAAAATAGCTTAATCAGTGCAGTGCTGAGGATAAAATCCTTGCAGGGACGGAGCAGCAGTTCCGCAGTAATCCAAACGAACAAACCATCATCTGTTAATATTTCAAGCCTCACGCATGAAACTGTTAAGGAATCCCTATCACAGCACAATCATTATTAGATGCACAAGAGATTTTGTGCTCTAAGGAATGATGCTCCATTCCATGAAGAGGACAGGTGGAAAGAAAAATGGAAGAATAAGAGGAGGCACAGTGAAGTCGTCATGAATTTTTTTTCTCCCTGGGTCATTTACGAGTGGGAGACCCCTCCAGGATTCAAACCAATCAATCTTTATTTAGCACATCCTTTTCTCACTCAGCCTGTGTAGAAAGACTGCAGCAAATGGTGCAAGGGATTGTGGGATGGGGATGCAGCAGAGAGCTGCAACCAGATTCGCTGGGTTATTTTTTTTTCCTCCCTACTCAGCAATCAGCTGTTCCGAGGCTCCGCGCAGGGCCATTGAATTTGGTCACCAGAATGTTATTACAGGATTAGCAGGCAGAGACAGCTACCACTGTGCATCTGGCATGTCAATGCAGCTAAGAAATACATATGCAAATATTACTCACAAATCGGAAAAACGATTTAACTCAGGAGGAGACAGTAAATATTACATCACATCCATTACCAGGACAGCTGCCAGAGATAAAACGAAAGCACTTTCATTTACAAAGTGCTTAACAATTTTAACACTTAACAATTCTACTCAGATTTTTCCAGGATTCTGGGTATTTCTTGGAATGTAATTCTTCCCTGCTCCAACTTCCAGAAGCAACAAAAGACCCCACAAATGCTCTTTGTCTCTCTCCAGATGTTTAAAGCAGAAGCAAAGAGCCTCTCCGGAAAACTGTGCTACTGACACACAAACCAGCAGCAGCTTCTACTACTACAGAGCCACATATTTGATCTGACTCAGCCTCTAGTCAAATATTCAAGGCAGCAATTAGTAAATTCATATTAAAGGAATTTGAGAATCAAGGCTAACAGACTGTTCAACTTTTCCATAAACATTAATGCAAAGGTGTATTACCATAGTTAATCTATTTACTTGCTCAAATTTTTTGAAAATTCACAGATCAACTCTGATTTTAGTAGGCTGTTACCAAAGAAATTTTTTAAAAAATGGTGCCTGCTAGTTTTCAGCTATGCAGAGAAAGTTGTTGAAAAGATGCTTGTGAATACACAGACACCATTGAAGCAAAGCAACATAAAATTAGCTTTGTCTTCTAGTATAACAGCTGGTGGGTTTTGCATACAAGGTAGTATTTGCATCTCCAAATACAGTGTATCTTTTCTTTTGAAAAGAACAAATCGTATGCAAGTATTTCAGTTAACTGAGGCTAACAAAGCTTTCCACAAATAAAAGAACATAAAGCTCCATTTGCATCAAGAAGAAAACACGTGGGGCTTAAATACTCTCTTTGCTACTCTGACTTAATTAGGACAGACATAGCTATTTTAGAAGTTTAAAATGTTGTCCCAAGCTCTTTAAGCATGGTTTCCAGAATACAATATTTATTCCATTCTTGAATTGATGAGTTAAATATTATTATTAATCATTTAGTGTGACTGAAATGTAATCTAAATTCCTGTTAAAAATACAAATTCTGCACTCATCCTTTACTTTCCACTTGGCGATCATTTAGCCAGATTATTTTATGCATCAGGCAGATCCAGCCTGGTTTCCCTGGACAATGCCCACAGGGTGAAGGCATGTTGTAATCCAGTTTATAACCTGAAATGAAACATCAGGCAGCGTGTGTGCATGTATTAGGGTTTGGGGTGCCTGTGCCAAAATACTGCCCCTCTAACTCCCTTAACCTGTGCTGAACTCAATCAAAGAGAGAGCACAAGGTATGTTTCATTTTAGCTCCAACATTCAGGAGCAGCAGGCATCTGTTCAGCAGGATTCACAGTTTAAAAGAAGGCCAGAGATTTCAGGCATGTTTTGGAGAGGTAGGTTTTTTATCTTTGATTTGGGGAGTTTTTTGGTTTTCTTTTTAAACTGTCTGGGAAATAGGGGAATCCCTATTGCAAAGAACAAGCAACAGATTTCACTCCTACAACAAGATCCAAGGCCTTTTGCTTCTGCCAGTGGAACAAAAACACTTAAAACAAAAATCAAGAGAAAATTCAGGAGTGGCATCCCCAGAACTGAAGAGAAAGACTGTTGGACAGAAGCATGCAGATATCATTTAGTTACTTGCTTTCCCTTGCTCATTTCAAACAACCTATTTACATACACTAAAACAGAATGACCAGTATCACTCAAATTACTATTTCCATTTACAGTCAGTAGTAAGTACAGTACATACTCCTCAGAATCGATCCCATAACATACCTCATGGCCAAGGGAGACTGGTGTAGCCACAGCTGCAGCCACTCACATAGGGAAACACACCTCCAAACAAGAGATTCCTTCAAAGCGCTGTTCTCTTACAATTAACTCTGAGAAGTTGCCTGCTGACAATGAGCTGATATTCCACAAATTATCCTGCTTCTTCAACAACAACAACAAAAAAACCAAAACAAAACCAAACAAACAACCCCCCCCCAAAAAAAAAAAAAAAAAAAAAAAAAAAAAAAAAAAAAAAAAAAAAATCCGTGCTACTGTGGTAAGGAAAATGAGACAAAAGGCATAGCATTTCCCCGAGATTTTTCTTGTTATATGTTGAAATGTGGATTTCTTCTGCTGAGCAAAGAGGAAAAGGATTCAATCTTGCACTTTACCCCCATAGCAGTTACAACCACACTCTTTCAAATAGGTTTATTGTATGTGTACGTCTTTTGTACTGGCAGATGGGGGTGGGGGTAGTCATTATATGCTTTCTTCTGTTTGTTGTTTTTCTGGGTTTTTTTATTTTAAAAAGAATAGGCTACTTTTTCTCAGAAACTTGGTGCATTTCATTGTTGCTGTTGACTTATCTGTGTCACTGGTGACTACTGAAGCAAGTTCTGGAGAAGAAAATACATAGCACATGCCATCTTCATAGTGCCATGGAAGAGTGATCTAGCTTCTGTTGTCATCCCCCTGTAAATGTTCTGGGTTTTGAGTAACTTATTCTTTTTCCTGTTCCAAACAAAACCTGCATTCATATTCTTAGGGAGGCCATAAATAGTAAGCTACCAAAAAACCTCACAGTTAGCTAGCTTAGAGGTCATAGGTAGATATTGATATCTTCCCTAATATTAAATAAGTCATCCAAACACTCCAAGGTAAGATTATTGGTTTGCACTGAAGCCTATACTATAAACTGACTGAATAGAGAGTAGTCTAGCTCACCCTACTGTACAAAAGGAATCTTAAGGTCAGCAGAAAAAAAATATTGGATTAGTTCAAACTAAATGACCTGCTAATACAGTCCTGGCAATTAAGGCTGACTGAAAAGTAAGAGATGTGAGAGATCAGAAATCAATTACCCAAAGCCAATATACTGGAAAATGAGGATTAGTTCAGGAACACAAATATAGGATAGGATGGGCTGTTACAGCCAACACCCAGCTCCACACATCCCTAATTTGACCCTGGTGACAGGGGAGCAAGTGAAGTGAAACAGCCAAGTTTTGTCATTGAGGAGCTATGCCCACACCAGGAGTCAAGGGCCTCATGAGCCAGTGGCCTTTACCTTTCCCCACTGTGGCTGTGCACACATGCAGATCCAGCAGCTTCCAGAGAGCAAGTGCAACTTCCAGCCCTCACTCCACATCCTTTAACAGTCCAGGCTGTAGCTCACACCATCTGAAATGAGCAACAGCTCTCTCCCACTGTGGGTTTGCAGCCAGAGGGCATATCTGCCCCAAAAGGAGCTCTTCTAGGTCCTGGTTCCTCCCCACTAGCCACAGCCGTGAGCTATGGTCACTCCCTCATCTTATGATCCAGCAGAGCAGATGCTTTTTCCCAAATCTTGTGACCCAACGCAAGGGATTTGTCATAGCCTGGGAGGCAAACAACTTGAAAGGTTTGCCTGAGATATAATGCTGGGCTGCTGGAAACTTTCCCAGCAGCCCAGCACCCATCTTTGTATGACTTTGCCACCTTCTTCTATTTCATTTTAACTTCTGCTTATGCCTGGTTTAGCTTGCCAAGGTTGCGGCTTTTGCAGCACAACTGCAGCAAGGCTGGGACAGCCTGGCCTCCCTGCTCAGCCAGCCTGAGCCCTTCTGGCAGGATTGCACTTCCTGCCTCTCTCCAGCACTGAAGTTGCAAGTCAGGCAGCACTGGACACAAACTGCTTTTCTCCCCTCTGTGTTATTCTTTCTCTTCCCCTATTGGGTATCTGCCATTGAAGTGGCACTGCAGTCACCAGAATTCTGTATTCTGGCATTCCTTCTGCACAGCAATGGGCTCACCTTCAGTATCACTGTCAGATGCAGATGACATGAATTAGATTTTTAAAAAAAAGTTTTCAGCTGCTGAAGGCACAAGAATAACTGGAATAGAAGCCACTGCTACAAATAAAACCCTCGCTTAATAATGTTACATGTTTAATGATTAGTTCTTTTTTCTTCTTCCTTTCCCCAGCCTGTAATCAAAGCTGGTGAAACAAAAGGGTGAGCCCCTGAAACATGGGTGGATCTCTTAAGACACCAACATATTAATGTTTTATACTCCAGTTGTAAAGGGAAGGTTATGGCTGGCATCTAATACGCACATTTCTTCTCTCTCCTCATCTCCAAAACTTGTGCCTCTGCAGTACCTCTTCTCCACCCCACTTTGGAGGTGAGTAGTCCTGCTTCTATCCCCAGAGACCCCATCTCCCAGCTATCCTGTCCTTGGATGGAGAGGAGACCTGCTGTGGCTGCACTGCAAACACCAAGGGACAAGTCTGGCAGATTAGGGCTTGTGTGATCACACAGTCATCACCAACTGAGAGGCTATTTGTGTGACTGAGGTTTGCAGGGCCTCATTTTGAGTCAGGGCCTTGCACAATAAATTCCAAAACAGCTGGAACACACTAAATTTACTGCACATGCAAGCACAATGCATGAATGGGCATCCATGAATCCTCAACCAAATTCTCAAAAATGAGATTTCAGAGAGAAGGGGTAGGAATAGAATGAGAAGGACACATCAAGGGAAACAACAGGATAAAAGTATCAGGTTAAATTACAGCATCAGAACTGCAATTTAGGGCCCTTTCCATGTTTAATAAAATGTCATCTTCTCAGGTGAGCTCCTAAAAAAAATCTGCAGTGAGGTATGTCAAAGTAATTATTTCAGGGACTAGATGTTGTACAGTCATAAGTAAAAGAATTTTAAATTGTATACTTGCCATCCAAAGCCGTGAGTCAGAGCATCTCTACAGAAAAAACCCTACCCTGACTACTGGTACTGTTACTATCACCCTTATAGTTGCACATTTTTGACTCTCTAGGTCTACCTATTTTGTGAACACTGACTGAACACAAATCTCTGTTCAGCCTTCATAGGTAGACAGGCTCAAATAAAACCAAGCTGAACTGACAAATAGTTAAAACTGCACATCAAAACACTGCTGCTTCCATAAACATCTGCCGTGAAATGCTACTTGAAATAAAAGTGCTCCATAAAGACTCCACACTTATTATTGTTAATACTTCCAGGAGCAGGAAAACAGGCAATAGAGCAAAAAAGGAGGCTGATCAAGAATCTATTTGGAAAAAGGGCCCTGGTCTTTTCTATGTACTGTTAGATACAAGATATGCTGAAATTACAATTACCAATACAATTAAATTAGGCATTTTCTTTAGAGTTGCTGTGCAACAGAAAAAAAAAATAAATGGAAGCAGAAAACGCTCAATGCTTTTGGTACTATGGAACTGTGTGGTGAAAATTGTAGAGACCATCCCCTTTACTCCCTCCTGAGACTGGATCTCCCCACGCTGCATGTCCACTGCAGCTCTCCCTTTCGGAGAGGTAATACATATCAGGTACTGGAATTTAATCACATAGTCTCTAATGACCACCAAAAAGTTCCTCTGTTGTTTCCATTTAATTCAGTAGGGTTTTGGTGAACTAGCATGAAATTCAAATCAGCAAGGGAGAAGGCAGCACTCAGCAATCACTACAAGCCACGTAACTTCTTTGCAAAATTAAGTTAAGGGAGTGCCAACCCTTTAGGACGTTTTTCTTGCAGCCTTCAAAACTCCCACTTCCCATCAAATATAACATATGAAACACAAACCAGGAGGTAAAGAAACCCAAGCCACCTTAGGTGTCTCACAGCAAGAAAAAGGAGATAGACTCTAAGTATTAAAAAAAGCAAAAATGGAGGCAGAAAGGGAATGAATTATTACCTTCTTAGCACAAAAGCACATATTGTGATAAGGATTAAGAAGGAAGGGGAAAAAAGAGCCCCTCTCCAGCATGTGAGCAACCTGAAATCAGGTTCCCATCCTCTGTAACATTTACATTGTTTAAAATACAAAATATTGACTGCTGCACCTCTATATTTACCTTAGCTCTTGAACAGTACCCACCTCATTTTCTTGTCCATAGCCCAGCAGCGATGTTAACTTCTATATCTGCCAAGTCTTCTTCTGAACCAAAATATCTTTCAAAAACACAGCAATATGTCTAAACATGTATATTGTCCGTGGGCTCAGAGAAAACCTTGCTCAAGTGTTAAGTGGCAGGCAGAAGTTTACCGAGGCAGGCTCTTTATGTTGGCAAAAGTGCAACACTGAACTTTCACAGCAAGTAGGTAAACACATAGCTGTGTGCAGCAGGTAGTCTGGCAGCGCCAGCAGTAGTGAGAAACAATGTCAGGACAACCTTGGCAAAAGGAGCTCTGTGGCTTTTAACAATGGTTGTGGGCACAGGCGCTGAACAGACCAAACAACCAAAGCAGAAAGCAATCTACAGCTCTCGGTGGGAGCTCAAAGTGCTCAGAGCTCAAGCGTGCCAGCTGTGACACTGTGTCCTCTACCTCCACACTCACAGGGACACTCTTTGACTTCCCAGCAGTCACCTCCAGTAGTTCAAAACTTGGAAACACCCAACGGCTGAACTTTACCCAGTAAAAATGTCCTTCCAGTCCTCAGCAAGGACACTCATTTGTTGATTGCATGCCAAGGCTCCTATTTAAAGAACTGTTGTTATTGGAAATAGCTGAAACCTTTCTACAGCACGGATTAAGTGCTCTCTGCACCTCGTGCCTTGCCTGCAAAAATGCATCGATTTCCAGCATGTGTTTCCACACAGCAGAGTTTTACCACAGACACAGTAACGTGTTATCTGCCTGCAAAGTCCATCAAACCCCTGTGTGGGCAGGATCCCCAGACAGTCGTACCAAGCAGCCCCTCTGGCTCAGCCCAGGTTTTACTCAAGCCTACTCCCTTGTATAAACAAGGTTTTATACATAACACAAAGCTGTCTACCTTTACCCTTAATCTCCAAAAACAACTCTCCTAACCTTCCTCTTAGACATCTCTTGCATGTTCAGGCCAGATGCCCAAAGGCCCTTATGGACATTGCCAGGCTGCTCATAAGCCAATACTTAGCTCTAATGTAGGTTAGATTTCTGCAAAAATTACATTCTCAGGATACCTGGTACATGCACTGCTGCATCAATATCAGTCTTTTCAACTGGCATCACAACTTAGGAAGCAACAGCTAATACAAGAGGAATAAGGCAGAACCACTCATATGCACAATTTTAAGACTCCCAAGCTGAAGTGGGATATCCAGGACATTCATTTCTCCATGAAAACACATCTGTTTTACTTCACAGGAAACCCAGCACATTTTTGTGTACATGAAAAGCAAATTAGGGGACAGTATAGGAAACTATAGTATAATAACCATGTGAATGCATCTGTCTGTTTAAACAAAAAAAGGCACCTGGAAAAAAAAATCTGGTATCAGGAGAGATAAGAACAATATTGTCTTAAGTCAACCACGTTATCATTTGGATTGTGATAGCACCTGGAGATCTCTTTCAAGTACCAGAATCCTGCTGTGATAGGCACCTGCTACACAGTACACAAGCTCCCTTGCAAACATAGGTAGCCTGCATCTGTTGCTATTTAACTGTATCTGTGACACTAAGCACTTTCTACACTACGAAATAAATTTTCATAGCCAGTCATCTATTTAGACAAGGACTATCTTTGTAAAGAAAAAGGCACAAGACAGTGGCTTATGTAGCATGAAACTCTTGGAGTCAGCAATAAGAGCAGATCTTAGCATCCTCTTTCCTTTGCAAACTCTATGAGTGAATAGAAGAACTGCCTGAGATTTTAGAAATAGTCCTTGTGATGACAGTGACAAGATGCACCATGTTGTTACTGAAACAGATTATACATAGTAAGTGATAAAACCCATGAGAGGTGTATGCAAAGTAACCAGATGTAAGCACTGATGTTACAAGCAACTGAGAAATCCTAGTGGAAAACCAGTTACAAACAGGAGACAGCCCTGCCTTAGGTACTGAACTTCTCTAACTCAGATTCCACAGTGAGCAACTCTTATGTATTTCAAATAACTTAAATGCTTTTGGAAGGTCAGTCATCATTAGGTATTTGGCAGGTAGAGTCCACTGTCCTCTTGAGTTAAATTTATTCATGATGTATTGTTTCTTCCCTATTTGTATCTCTTGCTTTTTACTGGCCCCAGGGGAGAAGCCTCTTTTGAGGATACCAGTAATCTGCTGGATAATTCTTCACCCTGTGAGCTGTGGACCCATTGTCCAGGATGCTACACTTGTTAATATTTTACAGAAATTCCAGGAGAGTGGGACAAATTAGTGGTGATTAATTGACAAATTGATTAAAGACACCACCTCTACCAGAACTGGAGCACAAATCATTGAATATAGAAGATCATTCTGAAGAGTACCATGATATCTCTGATCCATTCTTGTGCTCTTCTGTAGGCATCTACTCTCAGCAACCATTCAAATTATAAGGCAAGGCTAGGCTAGATTTACTTTTGATTAGACTCAGAGAAACTTTAAAATTACTCAGAGCAGACATCACAGGAGCCACTCCCTTTTGGCACAGTTAAAGGCCATGAATGGCTCCACAGGGTTGCTTCTATCATTTTGCAAAGCTGGGCCATTTAGGGATGTCAGGTGAAATGAAACCCTCAGACATCTGCCTTATTACACCACTGTTGCATGAATGTCGCTCAAGGCCACAGAGTACCTTTAGCAGGTACAACCACTTCAAGTCATACAAACAAGGCTCCCAACAATGGTGAATGACTAATCATCACCCCAAGCAGAGAACCCTTTTATAGTGAATACAATAATAACATAGCACTTCTTTTCCCCCTTCCTCTTACCTTTTTGAATTTACTTCATCCTTAAGAAAAGAGAATTCCAGTGATATTTCCTTTTTCTGGTTTCTCTGCACAGGTACTCTGTATTATTAATGTATTAAACAACGTCATAGAGCTTGGGGAAATCATGCCTTGATCACTGTCCTGGTTCTTCTCATTTAAAATTTGCCCACCTTCATCATCAGAGTGCACCTTCAGACAGTGCACATCTTCAGAGCAAGCCTTCTGTATGAGCACATCCCAGAGGTGAAATAGTGATGGCTGTTCAGAGGATAAAGGCCACCATTCAGGAGCACAGGTAAAAACGCATTCCAAAAGTTAAATATGGGAAGAAATCTTCCTGCTTATACAACTAATTGTACTCAAGACTGTGTAATAGGTTAGCTTCTGATAAGACAAACAAAAATTTTCAACTGTGCCACCAGAGGAAATGAACTACTCGGTTTTTTTGCAAATCCACCTTAATATACACATTTTTGCATGCTCTAATCTAGTCTGGTTTTCACTAAGTTTTACAGGATGGAATAGTAAAATCTAATTAGAATGAGGAAGCTAAGGGATGAGGGGATTCTCTGCCTACACAGAACATGTAGTGCAATTCTTACAGAACGATCTTCCTATACTTAATGTCTTCTTTTTCTGTGTAATAAAGGGTTGCACTTATCTCCACTGAGAGATTTTAAGTAAAGGATTACTTTTGTAAATTAATTAAAAACTATCTGTCTTTAATTAGGAAGTAAGTACCTCAGAACATGTCTGTATTTTACAATCAAAATTTAATTCCAGTTGTTTTAGATGCAAGACAAAAAGTTACCGCTGCTTATTTGAAAAACACAATGAAATCTTCATGGTGCAACACTTAATCTTATCTTTCTTACATTTTCTGAGATGAGATGCATAAAGATCAGTTACTCCCAAAACTACTCAGAACAGACTTAGAATAAGGTCATAAGTGAAGAACCAGTTCTTTGAAGAGAGTCCAGTAAAACTTAAAAGCACTTTGGAAAGATCACATATTAATCCATATTGTATTATTGTGTCAAGAGTAACACTCAGGACAAAAAAAAAATACCCTCAGATGCTATGAAATAATCTGTGGCTCTACCCAACAGTTCGGTCCTAGGTTTCCTAACTTCAGTGCAGTGTGATTACTTGAGTTCCAGATATCAAATTAAATCTGCTTTCAAGATAAAAAAAAGAAAACAGAAATGAAACAAAGCAGCACCTGCAGAAGCTAATCTTGTGGGAATTAATCCCTGAAGGTTTACATTAACACTTCCACCAACAGAGGGATTACAGGAGAGAAAGTTGTAGAAGGGAATTTCATGAATACTGTTACCTCACTGGAAAAAGAACAGAAAAAGCAAAACCAAATCAAAAAACTCTGCGAATGCAGAGAAACATGGCAGCTTTTCCTCTTCACAAGTTTATGTACGCTGAGGCTTGTTCCTCAATCCTGCATTTTCATTCCTGGGGGTCATTTTAGTTCCTGAAGAATTTTTAAGTATTTGCAACTTACAGCTGTTCTCAGAGAAACCAGGAGGCCCTGAAGACAGCACTGAAACTGCTGACATCTGCTCTTTTGGAAGTCCTATTTCTCACAGAATATGCAAGTTCTTTAATAGTACAGATCATGGGCCAAATATGGTTGGGTCTAAATATGGGACACATACTGTCTCTCCAAGGACCACTACAGAGATTAATGCATTCAGAGGCACACAAAACCCACAACTGTTGGGATCTTTTCAAGAACATTTCCAAATTCAGCACAATCTTTTTGAGTGCAATTTGTTGTTCTTCTGTAAGTAATTGTTTCAAGCATATTTGCTCAAGATTCATCACTTTTGATGAATGAGGGCTTTTGTTCTGCAAAAGCATTTTGCACTTCCATGTTTTCATACTATGCAGAGTTATGTAGTTCAAAATAATCTGGACACTGCTTTTTCCTTGCTAAATCAACCCCTGAGTACTTCACAAAACATACTGGTAGATATCACACACCTTCAAGTTCACAAATAACCAGGCTCTGCTGAACTTTGATGTAGAAGGAGGCAGGCACAGTATAGATCCTCAGAGGGACTAGGACTTCTTTTAAGCCATCAGTCCAAGCATGATGAATTTCCAAATTACATGTTCACTGAAGGAGCATCCTCAAAACTAGCACTCAAAACCAAAAAAAAGTGGGATTGTCATTCTTTGTTTCCAGAACTACAAGAAAAAAAAATCAAGAACAGAAGCTCATGGCAGCACAAAACAAACAGCTTTCCATGACAAAAGAACAGAAAGTCACCCATAAATAAACTGATCATACACATGTTTAGGCAGACTAATAACACTAAGACAAATAAATCCATACTGGATTAGGAGCAAAAAAATTGCTGAACATTCATCTCAAGCATTTATAATCTGATCAAAAGTAAAAGTGATCATTGCATCTACTTCAATCCTTATGTCTCTTTCACAAAGCACATCCACCTTTGGTATAAGGACTGATCATCACCATCCACCTAATTAACCACACCTACAATGCATCCAAAATTGATAATATTCAGATGGTTTTAAAGTGAGACACAATGAATACTACTTTTACACATGAGCAAAAGTACTGACCATAAAAAGCAGAGTTGTTTGGAGTTCTTCCAGGGAACATTAGGTTCATACATGATTACAGCAAATTTTTAAGTCCTTTCTCTTCTCCTAGTGGCAGGGCATATTCTTAAGTTATTATCACCTACATTTAATATTTAACAATAAACCATCACAGCCATTTCAGCATGAGTTTCTTTTGATGTTTGTGTTAGCAGGGTCACCATGTAATGTAAGAAGTGCCAGAATACATGCTGCTCACATTTTTCATGTGTCTATGATTAGTCTCGTCTTAATTTAGCTGTGCCTCTTTTAACCCTACTGCAACTAGACAGTGGCCAGATGGATAGAGCCAGCCAACATCTACCTGCTACATCTACCTGCTGCTGAGTTCAGCACCTCAAGAACTGTATTGCATTTGCATTTCCAATTTTAATTCTTCCCTTTGAATGGGATTTGCCTCTGAGTTTTTGCCCTAAAGTCCAGCTATCAAGTAGGAAGTCTGCCTGGTTGCCAGCAGACTTCTCAGCTGACTAGATCCTTGGCTGTCCCCACACAGAACATTAGTGACATGTTACATCATTTGTTTCACTGTATGGTATTCCAGTCATAAACTGTTATTTCTGATCAAGCTAAATTACTGAGTTCCAGCTAAAATCACCTTTCAAAGTAAGTAATTCCCAATCCAAATACAAGCAGCCACCCCAATTATTAGGAGTGACATGCAATATCACATATTCAATATCTGTCCACAGATTGTGGACAGAAAAATGTTTAAGACAGTCTCTGGTAGAAAACAAAGGCAAATGCCTTTAATGTTATAATTTATACAATAAATATTTATCTATTTAAACCACAGAAATAAAACATGGTCTTAATAGAAATAAAACCATTCAGAAAATTTGACATGAAATGCCATTTTAATTTCTTCGAAGGTAGGTTCAGTGGAAGATGACCTTTATTTCAGCTGATCAAAAACAAAAAGGAAGGAAAAGAGATCTTGTGCTCAAAATAGGAATTCTTCCAAATTTCATTTAAGTGTTTGCAGCCAAGCAGCTCTTTCCTTTACAGACATGTTAATACAAACCTTACAGCACACCAAGGGACTGCCCGCAATCCATACATGTCACATAACAAATAGAAGAGCAAGTCCAATTCCAACAGAAGGAACATGTCTTGAAAAGTAACTAATCAAAAATGGAGATATAGAGAGGTGAAGTCCATTTATGAGACTGCTAAGCCCTGTTCTTCTCCCTTCAGTGGTTTAAAAACCTCTCAATAGTTGTTATTTCCTTTCCAATATTGATTTCTTTCCACAGATATTGATTTTTGTTTTCAGTCCAGTTTTTTTAACAGTCATGCCATGCATTTCACATGGTTTGCTCTCCACACCTTTGTTTTTTTATGAGGAAACATAACAGAAAACATAACCACAACCTGCAGTCTCTGGAAACAGCATATAATTATTGATAATTATAATTTTGGTTGAAGGTGTCAGCCAAGTGTAGCATCGCAATAGTGGATTGCAATCTGGCAGTCACTGGATTTCTTTAATAACTGAAAAAGGCAAGTTCATATATGTTACTCTGCAAAATATGGATGGGCAGAATTCCAGGAGAAAATTTTTAGGGCTTTGGAATTAGTGGCATTTTATAATACAAAATACTGCATTGTCCATAAAACAACTAATTAAATCTAAAGTGTTATTCCCTTATATAATGCCATAGTATTAAGGAACATTCTTTATAAACTGAACTTATTATTTGCAGTAATATATGCTTGCTTCTGTGTATATAAAAAAAAACAACTTCAAACTAGCTACACTTGTATCCTCAGACACATTTAATTCTGATGAGACAATATGCTTGCCAGCAGATCAAATCAAATGCTTTTACATGTGGCTCAAGGATTTACCCTAACCTACTATACATTGCGCCTTTGTTTTTATAAAAATAGTTCATGTGTCTAGACACAGTATTACATGCTTCTGCAAAACTGTGTATGTTTAATACTTTATGCAGATGATTACATTTCAGCTTCAGTATAGTAATGTACAGCACTTTGTTCTCTGGAATAGAACATCCAGTACCTTTTCAGTTAATTTAATTCCTCAGTTTTCCTCAAAGGAATCAGGAGCATCACTGTGTTTACATAAGCTGTCCAAATTCTAGTTTTGTTATGAATTAATGAAATTCCATTATCAGGCAAAGACAGGCCCAGCATGCTTTCATGACGGCTTCAAGCACCAATTATCTGGGATTTTCCAGTAAACAACCTGAGCTTCAAGCTAAAATCAGGATTGCCAGAAAAAGAATAGTATCATGGGCTGGGGAAATCCCCCAGCAGAATTATCATCTTTGTCCAGGTAAGGTCTAATGTTCCAAACGTTGTGCATGCTGCTGAACATAGCAGAATTCAGACAGCACTTGTGTGGGCCACCAGACCGTGGACACTGCTTGTCTCAAATCTAGCCTCAAATGCAAGATTTCATCAAAAATCAATGTCATTAAAAAGAAGGGCTTTTAAGACACACATACCCCCACCGCTCCCCCAAAGCCTTAAATTTATATGTACTTCTAATTTTTATTCTGTTTCTAAAAGGATACATTCTAGACACAGAATAAAAATTAGAAAAATTACTCCCTTTACAAACTACATAAAAAAACCAAAAGACCTTTCCCAGTTGACTGAAATAATTGTTTCCATGATTTTAATCCTTCCCTCTTCCCAGAAACCCTATAATCAAATCCAGAATTTGTTCTGTCATAAAACCCACT
>NW_028154337.1:0-27013 GCF_965231275.1 Zosterops lateralis
GTCTCTAGCAGCCAGAAAGCGCTGTAAAGCGCTCTTTTCTCGAGAAAAGCAACACTCTGGGAAACCTCTGTAACTTTGCTTGCAGCAGCACCTTGGTGTGTTTTCTGTGTTCTCCAAGTGAAAAGAAGCCTGTCCGGAGCCCGTGGTAGCTCCAGCTGCTTTGGAACACATTCTGCCACACTTGCTCTTTCTGCATGTCTCTAGCAGCCAGAAAGCGCTGTAAAGCGCTCTTTTCTCGAGAAAAGCAACACTCTGGGAAACCTCTGTAACTTTGCTTGCAGCAGCACCTTGGTGTGTTTTCTGTGTTCTCCAAGTGAAAAGAAGCCTGTCCGGAGCCCGTGGTAGCTCCAGCTGCTTTGGAACACATTCTGCCACACTTGCTCTTTCTGCATGTCTCTAGCAGCCAGAAAGCGCTGGTAAAGCGCTCTTTTCTCGAGAAAAGCAACACTCTGGGAAACCTCTGTAACTTTGCTTGCAGCAGCACCTTGGTGTGTTTTCTGTGTTCTCCAAGTGAAAAGAAGCCTGTCCGGAGCCCGTGGTAGCTCCAGCTGCTTTGGAACACATTCTGCCACACTTGCTCTTTCTGCATGTCTCTAGCAGCCAGAAAGCGCTGTAAAGCGCTCTTTTCTCGAGAAAAGCAACACTCTGGGAAACCTCTGTAACTTTGCTTGCAGCAGCACCTTGGTGTGTTTTCTGTGTTCTCCAAGTGAAAAGAAGCCTGTCCGGAGCCCGTGGTAGCTCCAGCTGCTTTGGAACACATTCTGCCACACTTGCTCTTTCTGCATGTCTCTAGCAGCCAGAAAGCGCTGTAAAGCGCTCTTTTCTCGAGGAAAAGCAACACTCTGGGAAACCTCTGTAACTTTGCTTGCAGCAGCACCTTGGTGTGTTTTCTGTGTTCTCCAAGTGAAAAGAAGCCTGTCCGGAGCCCGTGGTAGCTCCAGCTGCTTTGGAACACATTCTGCCACACTTGCTCTTTCTGCATGTCTCTAGCAGCCAGAAAGCGCTGTAAAGCGCTCTTTTCTCGAGAAAAAGCAACACTCTGGGAAACCTCTGTAACTTTGCTTGCAGCAGCACCTTGGTGTGTTTTTCTGTGTTCTCCAAGTGAAAAATAAGCCTGTCCAGAGCCCGTGGTAGCTCCAGCTGCTTTGGAACACATTCTGCCACACTTGCTCTTTCTGCATGTCTCTAGCAGCCAGAAAGCGCTGTAAAGCGCTCTTTTCTCGAGAAAAGCAACACTCTGGGAAACCTCTGTAACTTTGCTTGCAGCAGCACCTTGGTGTGTTTTCTGTGTTCTCCAAGTGAAAAGAAGCCTGTCCGGAGCCCGTGGTAGCTCCAGCTGCTTTGGAACACATTCTGCCACACTTGCTCTTTCTGCATGTCTCTAGCAGCCAGAAAGCGCTGTAAAGCGCTCTTTTCTCGAGAAAAGCAACACTCTGGGAAACCTCTGTAACTTTGCTTGCAGCAGCACCTTGGTGTGTTTTCTGTGTTCTCCAAGTGAAAAGAAGCCTGTCCGGAGCCCGTGGTAGCTCCAGCTGCTTTGGAACACATTCTGCCACACTTGCTCTTTCTGCATGTCTCTAGCAGCCAGAAAGCGCTGTAAAGCGCTCTTTTCTCGAGAAAAGCAACACTCTGGGAAACCTCTGTAACTTTGCTTGCAGCAGCACCTTGGTGTGTTTTCTGTGTTCTCCAAGTGAAAAGAAGCCTGTCCGGAGCCCGTGGTAGCTCCAGCTGCTTTGGAACACATTCTGCCACACTTGCTCTTTCTGCATGTCTCTAGCAGCCAGAAAGCGCTGTAAAGCGCTCTTTTCTCGAGAAAAGCAACACTCTGGGAAACCTCTGTAACTTTGCTTGCAGCAGCACCTTGGTGTGTTTTCTGTGTTCTCCAAGTGAAAATAAGCCTGTCCAGAGCCCGTGGTAGCTCCAGCTGCTTTGGAACACATTCTGCCACACTTGCTCTTTCTGCATGTCTCTAGCAGCCAGAAAGCGCTGTAAAGCGCTCTTTTCTCGAGAAAAGCAACACTCTGGGAAACCTCTGTAACTTTGCTTGCAGCAGCACCTTGGTGTGTTTTCTGTGTTCTCCAAGTGAAAAGAAGCCTGTCCGGAGCCCGTGGTAGCTCCAGCTGCTTTGGAACACATTCTGCCACACTTGCTCTTTCTGCATGTCTCTAGCAGCCAGAAAGCGCTGTAAAGCGCTCTTTTCTCGAGAAAAGCAACACTCTGGGAAACCTCTGTAACTTTGCTTGCAGCAGCACCTTGGTGTGTTTTCTGTGTTCTCCAAGTGAAAAGAAGACTGTCCGGAGCCCGTGGTAGCTCCAGCTGCTTTGGAACACATTCTGCCACACTTGCTCTTTCTGCATGTCTCTAGCAGCCAGAAAGCGCTGTAAAGCGCTCTTTTCTCGAGAAAAGCAACACTCTGGGAAACCTCTGTAACTTTGCTTGCAGCAGCACCTTGGTGTGTTTTCTGTGTTCTCCAAGTGAAAAGAAGCCTGTCCGGAGCCCGTGGTAGCTCCAGCTGCTTTGGAACACATTCTGCCACACTTGCTCTTTCTGCATGTCTCTAGCAGCCAGAAAGCACTGTAAAGTGCTCTTTTCTCGAGAAAAGCAACACTCTGGGAAACCTCTGTAACTTTGCTTGCAGCAGCACCTTGGTGTGTTTTCTGTGTTCTCCAAGTGAAAATAAGCCTGTCCGGAGCCCGTGGTAGCTCCAGCTGCTTTGGAACACATTCTGCCACACTTGCTCTTTCTGCATGTCTCTAGCAGCCAGAAAGCGCTGTAAAGCGCTCTTTTCTCGAGAAAAGCAACACTCTGGGAAACCTCTGTAACTTTGCTTGCAGCAGCACCTTGGTGTGTTTTCTGTGTTCTCCAAGTGAAAATAAGCCTGTCCGGAGCCCGTGGTAGCTCCAGCTGCTTTGGAACACATTCTGCCACACTTGCTCTTTCTGCATGTCTCTAGCAGCCAGAAAGCGCTGTAAAGCGCTCTTTTCTCGAGAAAAGCAACACTCTGGGAAACCTCTGTAACTTTGCTTGCAGCAGCACCTTGGTGTGTTTCTGTGTTCTCCAAGTGAAAATAAGCCTGTCCGGAGCCCGTGGTAGCTCCAGCTGCTTTGGAACAATTCTGCCACACTTGCTCTTTCTGCATGTCTCTAGCAGCCAGAAAGCGCTGTAAAGCGCTCTTTTCTCGAGAAAAGCAACACTCTGGGAAACCTCTGTAACTTTGCTTGCAGCAGCACCTTGGTGTGTTTTTCTGTGTTCTCCAAGTGAAAATAAGCCTGTCCGGAGCCCGTGGTAGCTCCAGCTGCTTTGGAACACATTCTGCCACACTTGCTCTTTCTGCATGTCTCTAGCAGCCAGAAAGCGCTGTAAAGCGCTCTTTTCTCGAGAAAAGCAACACTCTGGGAAACCTCTGTAACTTTGCTTGCAGCAGCACCTTGGTGTGTTTTCTGTGTTCTCCAAGTGAAAAGAAGCCTGTCCGGAGCCCGTGGTAGCTCCAGCTGCTTTGGAACACATTCTGCCACACTTGCTCTTTCTGCATGTCTCTAGCAGCCAGAAAGCGCTGTAAAGCGCTCTTTTCTCGAGAAAAGCAACACTCTGGGAAACCTCTGTAACTTTGCTTGCAGCAGCACCTTGGTGTGTTTTCTGTGTTTTCCAAGTGAAAATAAGCCTGTCGGAGCCCGTGGTAGCTCCAGCTGCTTTGGAACACATTCTGCCACACTTGCTCTTTCTGCATGTCTCTAGCAGCCAGAAAGCACTGTAAAGTGCTCTTTTCTCGAGAAAGCAACACTCAGGGGGACTTCTGTAACTTTACTTGCAGCAGCACCTTGGTGTGTTTTCTGTGTTCTCCTAGTGAAAATAAGCCTGTCCGGAGCCCGTGGTAGCTCCAGCTGCTTTGGAACACATTCTGCCACACTTGCTCTTTCTGCATGTCTCTAGCAGCCAGAAAGCGCTGTAAAGCGCTCTTTTCTCGAGAAAAGCAACTCTCAGGGGGACTTCTGTAACTTTGCTTGCAGCAGCACCTTGGTGTGTTTTCTGTGTTCTCCAAGTGAAAATAAGCCTGTCCGGAGCCCGTG
Source organism: Zosterops lateralis (assembly GCF_965231275.1). Taxonomy (NCBI): domain Eukaryota; kingdom Metazoa; phylum Chordata; class Aves; order Passeriformes; family Zosteropidae; genus Zosterops; species Zosterops lateralis. The sequence continues at coordinate 4,068 of NW_028154337.1, forward strand.
GTAGCTCCAGCTGCTTTGGAACACATTCTGCCACACTTGCTCTTTCTGCATGTCTCTAGCAGCCAGAAAGCACTGAAAAGTGCTCTTTTCTCGAGAAAGCAACACTCAGGGGGACTTCTGTAACTTTACTTGCAGCAGCACCTTGGTGTGTTTTCTGTGTTCTCCTAGTGAAATAAGCCTGTCCGGAGCCCGTGGTAGCTCCAGCTGCTTTGGAACACATTCTGCCACACTTGCTCTTTCTGCATGTCTCTAGCAGCCAGAAAGCGCTGTAAAGCGCTCTTTTCTCGAGAAAAGCAACACTCTGGGAAACCTCTGTAACTTTGCTTGCAGCAGCACCTTGGTGTGTTTTCTGTGTTCTCAAGTGAAAAGAAGCCTGTCCGGAGCCCGTGGTAGCTCCAGCAGCTTTGGAACACATTCTGCCACACTTGCTCTTTCTGCATGTCTCTAGCAGCCAGAAAGCGCTGTAAAGCGCTCTTTTCTCGAGAAAAGCAACACTCTGGGAAACCTCTGTAACTTTGCTTGCAGCAGCACCTTGGTGTGTTTTCTGTGTTCTCCAAGTGAAAATAAGCCTGTCCGGAGCCCGTGGTAGCTCCAGCTGCTTTGGAACACATTCTGCCACACTTGGCTCTTTCTGCATGTCTCTAGCAGCCAGAAAGCGCTGTAAAGCGCTCTTTTCTCGAGAAAAGCAACACTCTGGGAAACCTCTGTAACTTTGCTTGCAGCAGCACCTTGGTGTGTTTTCTGTGTTTTCCAAGTGAAAATAAGCCTGTCCGGAGCCCGTGGTAGCTCCAGCTGCTTTGGAACACATTCTGCCACACTTGCTCTTCTGCATGTCTCTAGCAGCCAGAAAGCGCTGTAAAGTGCTCTTTTCTCGAGAAAAGCAACACTCAGGGGGACTTCTGTAACTTTACTTGCAGCAGCACCTTGGTGTGTTTTCTGTGTTCTCCTAGTGAAAATAAGCCTGTCCGGAGCCCGTGGTAGCTCCAGCTGCTTTGGAACACATTCTGCCACACTTGCTCTTTCTGCATGTCTCTAGCAGCCAGAAAGCGCTGTAAAGCGCTCTTTTCTCGAGAAAAGCAACTCTCACGGGGACTTCTGTAACTTTGCTTGCAGCAGCACCTTGGTGTGTTTTCTGTGTTCTCCAAGTGAAAATAAGCCTGTCCGGAGCCCGTGGTAGCTCCAGCTGCTTTGGAACACATTCTGCCACACTTGCTCTTTCTGCATGTCTCTAGCAGCCAGAAAGCACTGTAAAGTGCTCTTTTCTCGAGAAAAGCAACACTCAGGGGGACTTCTGTAACTTTACTTGCAGCAGCACCTTGGTGTGTTTTCTGTGTTCTCCTAGTGAAAATAAGCCTGTCCGGAGCCCGTGGTAGCTCCAGCTGCTTTGGAACACATTCTGCCACACTTGCTCTTTCTGCATGTCTCTAGCAGCCAGAAAGCGCTGTAAAGCGCTCTTTTCTCGAGAAAAGCAACACTCTGGGAAACCTCTGTAACTTTGCTTGCAGCAGCACCTTGGTGTGTTTTCTGTGTTCTCCAAGTGAAAATAAGCCTGTGCGGAGCCCGTGGTAGCTCCAGCTGCTTTGGAACACATTCTGCCACACTTGCTCTTTCTGCATGTCTCTAGCAGCCAGAAAGCGCTGTAAAGCGCTCTTTTCTCGAGAAAAGCAACACTCTGGGAAACCTCTGTAACTTTGCTTGCAGCAGCACCTTGGTGTGTTTTCTGTGTTCTCCAAGTGAAAAGAAGCCTGTCCGGAGCCCGTGGTAGCTCCAGCTGCTTTGGAACACATTCTGCCACACTTGCTCTTTCTGCATGTCTCTAGCAGCCAGAAAGCACTGTAAAGTGCTCTTTTCTCGAGAAAACCAACTCTCACGGGGACTTCTGTAACTTTGCTTGCAGCAGCACCTTGGTGTGTTTTCTGTGTTCTCCAAGTGAAAATAAGCCTGTCCGGAGCCCGTGGTAGCTCCAGCTGCTTTGGAACACATTCTGCCACACTTGCTCTTTCTGCATGTCTCTAGCAGCCAGAAAGCGCTGTAAAGCGCTCTTTTCTCGAGAAAAGCAACCCTCTGGGAAACCTCTGTAACTTTGCTTGCAGCAGCACCTTGGTGTGTTTTCTGTGTTCTCCAAGTGAAAAGAAGCCTGTCCGGAGCCCGTGGTAGCTCCAGCTGCTTTGGAACACATTCTGCCACACTTGCTCTTTCTGCATGTCTCTAGCAGCCAGAAAGCGCTGTAAAGCGCTCTTTTCTCGAGAAAAGCAACACTCTGGGAAACCTCTGTAACTTTGCTTGCAGCAGCACCTTGGTGTGTTTTCTGTGTTCTCCAAGTGAAAAGAAGCCTGTCCGGAGCCCGTGGTAGCTCCAGCTGCTTTGGAACACATTCTGCCACACTTGCTCTTTCTGCATGTCTCTAGCAGCCAGAAAGCGCTGTAAAGCGCTCTTTTCTCGAGAAAAGCAACACTCTGGGAAACCTCTGTAACTTTGCTTGCAGCAGCACCTTGGTGTGTTTTCTGTGTTCTCCAAGTGAAAAGAAGCCTGTCCGGAGCCCGTGGTAGCTCCAGCTGCTTTGGAACACATTCTGCCCCACTTGCTCTTTCTGCATGTCTCTAGCAGCCAGAAAGCGCTGTAAAGCGCTCTTTTCTCGAGAAAAGCAACACTCTGGGAAACCTCTGTAACTTTGCTTGCAGCAGCACCTTGGTGTGTTTTCTGTGTTCTCCAAGTGAAAATAAGCCTGTCCGGAGCCCGTGGTAGCTCCAGCTGCTTTGGAACACATTCTGCCACACTTGCTCTTTCTGCATGTCTCTAGCAGCCAGAAAGCGCTGTAAAGCGCTCTTTTCTCGAGAAAAGCAACACTCTGGGAAACCTCTGTAACTTTGCTTGCAGCAGCACCTTGGTGTGTTTTCTGTGTTCTCCAAGTGAAAATAAGCCTGTCCGGAGCCTGTGGTAGCTCCAGCTGCTTTGGAACACATTCTGCCACACTTGCTCTTTCTGCATGTCTCTAGCAGCCAGAAAGCGCTGTAAAGCGCTCTTTTCTCGAGAAAAGCAACACTCTGGGAAACCTCTGTAACTTTGCTTGCAGCAGCACCTTGGTGTGTTTTCTGTGTTCTCCAAGTGAAAAGAAGCCTGTCCGGAGCCCGTGGTAGCTCCAGCTGCTTTGGAACACATTCTGCCACACTTGCTCTTTCTGCATGTCTCTAGCAGCCAGAAAGCGCTGTAAAGCGCTCTTTTCTCGAGAAAAGCAACACTCTGGGAAACCTCTGTAACTTTGCTTGCAGCAGCACCTTGGTGTGTTTTCTGTGTTCTCCAAGTGAAAAGAAGCCTGTCCGGAGCCCGTGGTAGCTCCAGCTGCTTTGGAACACATTCTGCCACACTTGCTCTTTCTGCATGTCTCTAGCAGCCAGAAAGCGCTGTAAAGCGCTCTTTTCTCGAGAAAAGCAACACTCTGGGAAACCTCTGTAACTTTGCTTGCAGCAGCACCTTGGTGTGTTTTCTGTGTTCTCCAAGTGAAAAGAAGCCTGTCCGGAGCCCGTGGTAGCTCCAGCTGCTTTGGAACACATTCTGCCACACTTGCTCTTTCTGCATGTCTCTAGCAGCCAGAAAGCGCTGTAAAGCGCTCTTTTCTCGAGAAAAGCAACACTCTGGGAAACCTCTGTAACTTTGCTTGCAGCAGCACCTTGGTGTGTTTTCTGTGTTCTCCAAGTGAAAAGAAGCCTGTCCGGAGCCCGTGGTAGCTCCAGCTGCTTTGGAACACATTCTGCCACACTTGCTCTTTCTGCATGTCTCTAGCAGCCAGAAAGCGCTGTAAAGCGCTCTTTTCTCGAGAAAAGCAACACTCTGGGAAACCTCTGTAACTTTGCTTGCAGCAGCACCTTGGTGTGTTTTCTGTGTTCTCCAAGTGAAAAGAAGCCTGTGCGGAGCCCGTGGTAGCTCCAGCTGCTTTGGAACACATTCTGCCACACTTGCTCTTTCTGCATGTCTCTAGCAGCCAGAAAGCGCTGTAAAGCGCTCTTTTCTCGAGAAAAGCAACACTCTGGGAAACCTCTGTAACTTTGCTTGCAGCAGCACCTTGGTGTGTTTTCTGTGTTCTCCAAGTGAAAAGAAGCCTGTCCGGAGCCCGTGGTAGCTCCAGCTGCTTTGGAACACATTCTGCCACACTTGCTCTTTCTGCATGTCTCTAGCAGCCAGAAAGCGCTGTAAAGCGCTCTTTTCTCGAGAAAAGCAACACTCTGGGAAACCTCTGTAACTTTGCTTGCAGCAGCACCTTGGTGTGTTTTCTGTGTTCTCCAAGTGAAAAGAAGCCTGTGCGGAGCCCGTGGTAGCTCCAGCTGCTTTGGAACACATTCTGCCACACTTGCTCTTTCTGCATGTCTCTAGCAGCCAGAAAGCGCTGTAAAGCGCTCTTTTCTCGAGAAAAGCAACACTCTGGGAAACCTCTGTAACTTTGCTTGCAGCAGCACCTTGGTGTGTTTTCTGTGTTCTCCAAGTGAAAATAAGCCTGTCCGGAGCCCGTGGTAGCTCCAGCTGCTTTGGAACACATTCTGCCACACTTGCTCTTTCTGCATGTCTCTAGCAGCCAGAAAGCACTGTAAAGTGCTCTTTTCTCGAGAACAGCAACACTCAGGGGACTTCTGTAACTTTGCTTGCAGCAGCACCTTGGTGTGTTTTCTGTGTTCTCCAAGTGAAAATAAGCCTGTCCGGAGCCCGTGGTAGCTCCAGCTGCTTTGGAACACATTCTGCCACACTTGCTCTTTCTGCATGTCTCTAGCAGCCAGAAAGCGCTGTAAAGCGCTCTTTTCTCGAGAAAAGCAACACTCTGGGAAACCTCTGTAACTTTGCTTGCAGCAGCACCTTGGTGTGTTTTCTGTGTTCTCCAAGTGAAAAGAAGCCTGTCCGGAGCCCGTGGTAGCTCCAGCTGCTTTGGAACACATTCTGCCACACTTGCTCTTTCTGCATGTCTCTAGCAGCCAGAAAGCGCTGTAAAGCGCTCTTTTCTCGAGAAAAGCAACACTCTGGGAAACCTCTGTAACTTTGCTTGCAGCAGCACCTTGGTGTGTTTTCTGTGTTCTCCAAGTGAAAATAAGCCTGTCCGGAGCCCGTGGTAGCTCCAGCTGCTTTGGAACACATTCTGCCACACTTGCTCTTTCTGCATGTCTCTAGCAGCCAGAAAGCGCTGTAAAGCGCTCTTTTCTCGAGAAAAGCAACACTCTGGGAAACCTCTGTAACTTTGCTTGCAGCAGCACCTTGGTGTGTTTTCTGTGTTCTCCAAGTGAAAAGAAGCCTGTCCGGAGCCCGTGGTAGCTCCAGCTGCTTTGGAACACATTCTGCCACACTTGCTCTTTCTGCATGTCTCTAGCAGCCAGAAAGCGCTGTAAAGCGCTCTTTTCTCGAGAAAAGCAACACTCTGGGAAACCTCTGTAACTTTGCTTGCAGCAGCACCTTGGTGTGTTTTCTGTGTTCTCCAAGTGAAAAGAAGCCTGTCCGGAGCCCGTGGTAGCTCCAGCTGCTTTGGAACACATTCTGCCACACTTGCTCTTTCTGCATGTCTCTAGCAGCCAGAAAGCGCTGTAAAGCGCTCTTTTCTCGAGAAAAGCAACACTCTGGGAAACCTCTGTAACTTTGCTTGCAGCAGCACCTTGGTGTGTTTTCTGTGTTCTCCAAGTGAAAATAAGCCTGTCCGGAGCCCGTGGTAGCTCCAGCTGCTTTGGAACACATTCTGCCACACTTGCTCTTTCTGCATGTCTCTAGCAGCCAGAAAGCGCTGTAAAGCGCTCTTTTCTCGAGAAAAGCAACACTCTGGGAAACCTCTGTAACTTTGCTTGCAGCAGCACCTTGGTGTGTTTTCTGTGTTCTCCAAGTGAAAAGAAGCCTGTCCGGAGCCCGTGGTAGCTCCAGCTGCTTTGGAACACATTCTGCCACACTTGCTCTTTCTGCATGTCTCTAGCAGCCAGAAAGCGCTGTAAAGCGCTCTTTTCTCGAGAAAAGCAACACTCTGGGAAACCTCTGTAACTTTGCTTGCAGCAGCACCTTGGTGTGTTTTCTGTGTTCTCCAAGTGAAAAGAAGCCTGTCCGGAGCCCGTGGTAGCTCCAGCTGCTTTGGAACACATTCTGCCACACTTGCTCTTTCTGCATGTCTCTAGCAGCCAGAAAGCGCTGTAAAGCGCTCTTTTCTCGAGAAAAGCAACACTCTGGGAAACCTCTGTAACTTTGCTTGCAGCAGCACCTTGGTGTGTTTTCTGTGTTCTCCAAGTGAAAATAAGCCTGTCCGGAGCCCGTGGTAGCTCCAGCTGCTTTGGAACACATTCTGCCACACTTGCTCTTTCTGCATGTCTCTAGCAGCCAGAAAGCGCTGTAAAGCGCTCTTTTCTCGAGAAAAGCAACACTCTGGGAAACCTCTGTAACTTTGCTTGCAGCAGCACCTTGGTGTGTTTTCTGTGTTCTCCAAGTGAAAAGAAGCCTGTCCGGAGCCCGTGGTAGCTCCAGCTGCTTTGGAACACATTCTGCCACACTTGCTCTTTCTGCATGTCTCTAGCAGCCAGAAAGCACTGTAAAGTGCTCTTTTCTCGAGAAAAGCAACACTCAGGGGGATTTCTGTAACTTTGCTTGCAGCAGCACCTTGGTGTGTTTTCTGTGTTCTCCAAGTGAAAAGAAGCCTGTCCGGAGCCCGTGGTAGCTCCAGCTGCTTTGGAACACATTCTGCCACACTTGCTCTTTCTGCATGTCTCTAGCAGCCAGAAAGCGCTGTAAAGTGCTCTTTTCTCGAGAAAAGCAACACTCAGGGGGACTTCTGTAACTTTGCTTGCAGCAGCACCTTGGTGTGTTTTCTGTGTTCTCCAAGTGAAAAGAAGCCTGTCCGGAGCCCGTGGTAGCTCCAGCTGCTTTGGAACACATTCTGCCACGCTTGCTCTTTCTGCATGTCTCTAGCAGCCAGAAAGCGCTGTAAAGCGCTCTTTTCTCGAGAAAAGCAACACTCTGGGAAACCTCTGTAACTTTGCTTGCAGCAGCACCTTGGTGTGTTTTCTGTGTTCTCCAAGTGAAAAGAAGCCTGTCCGGAGCCCGTGGTAGCTCCAGCTGCTTTGGAACACATTCTGCCACACTTGCTCTTTCTGCATGTCTCTAGCAGCCAGAAAGCGCTGTAAAGCGCTCTTTTCTCGAGAAAAGCAACACTCTGGGAAACCTCTGTAACTTTGCTTGCAGCAGCACCTTGGTGTGTTTTCTGTGTTCTCCAAGTGAAAATAAGCCTGTCCGGAGCCCGTGGTAGCTCCAGCTGCTTTGGAACACATTCTGCCACACTTGCTCTTTCTGCATGTCTCTAGCAGCCAGAAAGCGCTGTAAAGCGCTCTTTTCTCGAGAAAAGCAACACTCTGGGAAACCTCTGTAACTTTGCTTGCAGCAGCACCTTGGTGTGTTTTCTGTGTTCTCCAAGTGAAAATAAGCCTGTCCGGAGCCCGTGGTAGCTCCAGCTGCTTTGGAACACATTCTGCCACACTTGCTCTTTCTGCATGTCTCTAGCAGCCAGAAAGCGCTGTAAAGCGCTCTTTTCTCGAGAAAAGCAACACTCTGGGAAACCTCTGTAACTTTGCTTGCAGCAGCACCTTGGTGTGTTTTCTGTGTTCTCCAAGTGAAAAGAAGCCTGTCCGGAGCCCGTGGTAGCTCCAGCTGCTTTGGAACACATTCTGCCACACTTGCTCTTTCTGCATGTCTCTAGCAGCCAGAAAGCGCTGTAAAGCGCTCTTTTCTCGAGAAAAGCAACACTCTGGGAAACCTCTGTAACTTTGCTTGCAGCAGCACCTTGGTGTGTTTTCTGTGTTCTCCAAGTGAAAAGAAGCCTGTCCGGAGCCCGTGGTAGCTCCAGCTGCTTTGGAACACATTCTGCCACACTTGCTCTTTCTGCATGTCTCTAGCAGCCAGAAAGCGCTGTAAAGCGCTCTTTTCTCGAGAAAAGCAACACTCTGGGAAACCTCTGTAACTTTGCTTGCAGCAGCACCTTGGTGTGTTTTCTGTGTTCTCCAAGTGAAAATAAGCCTGTCCGGAGCCCGTGGTAGCTCCAGCTGCTTTGGAACACATTCTGCCACACTTGCTCTTTCTGCATGTCTCTAGCAGCCAGAAAGCGCTGTAAAGCGCTCTTTTCTCGAGAAAAGCAACACTCTGGGAAACCTCTGTAACTTTGCTTGCAGCAGCACCTTGGTGTGTTTTCTGTGTTCTCCAAGTGAAAAGAAGCCTGTCCGGAGCCCGTGGTAGCTCCAGCTGCTTTGGAACACATTCTGCCACACTTGCTCTTTCTGCATGTCTCTAGCAGCCAGAAAGCGCTGTAAAGCGCTCTTTTCTCGAGAAAAGCAACACTCTGGGAAACCTCTGTAACTTTGCTTGCAGCAGCACCTTGGTGTGTTTTCTGTGTTCTCCAAGTGAAAATAAGCCTGTCCGGAGCCCGTGGTAGCTCCAGCTGCTTTGGAACACATTCTGCCCCACTTGCTCTTTCTGCATGTCTCTAGCAGCCAGAAAGCGCTGTAAAGCGCTCTTTTCTCGAGAAAAGCAACACTCTGGGAAACCTCTGTAACTTTGCTTGCAGCAGCACCTTGGTGTGTTTTCTGTGTTCTCCAAGTGAAAAGAAGCCTGTCCGGAGCCCGTGGTAGCTCCAGCTGCTTTGGAACACATTCTGCCACACTTGCTCTTTCTGCATGTCTCTAGCAGCCAGAAAGCGCTGTAAAGCGCTCTTTTCTCGAGAAAAGCAACACTCTGGGAAACCTCTGTAACTTTGCTTGCAGCAGCACCTTGGTGTGTTTTCTGTGTTCTCCAAGTGAAAATAAGCCTGTCCGGAGCCCGTGGTAGCTCCAGCTGCTTTGGAACACATTCTGCCACACTTGCTCTTTCTGCATGTCTCTAGCAGCCAGAAAGCACTGTAAAGTGCTCTTTTCTCGAGAAAAGCAACATTTAGGGGGACTTCTGTAACTTTGCTTGCAGCAGCACCTTGGTGTGTTTTCTGTGTTCTCCAAGTGAAAATAAGCCTGTCCGGAGCCCGTGGTAGCTCCAGCTGCTTTGGAACACATTCTGCCACACTTGCTCTTTCTGCATGTCTCTAGCAGCCAGAAAGCGCTGTAAAGCGCTCTTTTCTCGAGAAAAGCAACACTCTGGGAAACCTCTGTAACTTTGCTTGCAGCAGCACCTTGGTGTGTTTTCTGTGTTCTCCAAGTGAAAAGAAGCCTGTCCGGAGCCCGTGGTAGCTCCAGCTGCTTTGGAACACATTCTGCCACACTTGCTCTTTCTGCATGTCTCTAGCAGCCAGAAAGCGCTGTAAAGCGCTCTTTTCTCGAGAAAAGCAACACTCTGGGAAACCTCTGTAACTTTGCTTGCAGCAGCACCTTGGTGTGTTTTCTGTGTTCTCCAAGTGAAAAGAAGCCTGTCCGGAGCCCGTGGTAGCTCCAGCTGCTTTGGAACACATTCTGCCACACTTGCTCTTTCTGCATGTCTCTAGCAGCCAGAAAGCACTGTAAAGTGCTCTTTTCTCGAGAAAAGCAACACTCAGGGGGATTTCTGTAACTTTGCTTGCAGCAGCACCTTGGTGTGTTTTCTGTGTTCTCCTAGTGAAAATAAGCCTGTCCGGAGCCCGTGGTAGCTCCAGCTGCTTTGGAACACATTCTGCCACACTTGCTCTTTCTGCATGTCTCTAGCAGCCAGAAAGCGCTGTAAAGCGCTCTTTTCTCGAGAAAAGCAACACTCTGGGAAACCTCTGTAACTTTGCTTGCAGCAGCACCTTGGTGTGTTTTCTGTGTTCTCCAAGTGAAAATAAGCCTGTCCGGAGCCCGTGGTAGCTCCAGCTGCTTTGGAACACATTCTGCCACACTTGCTCTTTCTGCATGTCTCTAGCAGCCAGAAAGCGCTGTAAAGCGCTCTTTTCTCGAGAAAAGCAACACTCTGGGAAACCTCTGTAACTTTGCTTGCAGCAGCACCTTGGTGTGTTTTCTGTGTTCTCCAAGTGAAAAGAAGCCTGTCCGGAGCCCGTGGTAGCTCCAGCTGCTTTGGAACACATTCTGCCACACTTGCTCTTTCTGCATGTCTCTAGCAGCCAGAAAGCGCTGTAAAGCGCTCTTTTCTCGAGAAAAGCAACACTCTGGGAAACCTCTGTAACTTTGCTTGCAGCAGCACCTTGGTGTGTTTTCTGTGTTCTCCAAGTGAAAAGAAGCCTGTCCGGAGCCCGTGGTAGCTCCAGCTGCTTTGGAACACATTCTGCCACACTTGCTCTTTCTGCATGTCTCTAGCAGCCAGAAAGCGCTGTAAAGCGCTCTTTTCTCGAGAAAAGCAACACTCAGGGGGATTTCTGTAACTTTGCTTGCAGCAGCACCTTGGTGTGTTTTCTGTGTTCTCCAAGTGAAAATAAGCCTGTCCGGAGCCCGTGGTAGCTCCAGCTGCTTTGGAACACATTCTGCCACACTTGCTCTTTCTGCATGTCTCTAGCAGCCAGAAAGCGCTGTAAAGCGCTCTTTTCTCGAGAAAAGCAACACTCTGGGAAACCTCTGTAACTTTGCTTGCAGCAGCACCTTGGTGTGTTTTCTGTGTTCTCCAAGTGAAAAGAAGCCTGTCCGGAGCCCGTGGTAGCTCCAGCTGCTTTGGAACACATTCTGCCACACTTGCTCTTTCTGCATGTGTCTAGCAGCCAGAAAGCGCTATAAAGCGCTCTTTTCTCGAGAAAAGCAACACTCTGGGAAACCTCTGTAACTTTGCTTGCAGCAGCACCTTGGTGTGTTTTCTGTGTTCTCCAAGTGAAAATAAGCCTGTCCGGAGCCCGTGGTAGCTCCAGCTGCTTTGGAACACATTCTGCCACACTTGCTCTTTCTGCATGTCTCTAGCAGCCAGAAAGTGCTGTAAAGCGCTCTTTTCTCGAGAAAAGCAACACTCTGGGAAACCTCTGTAACTTTGCTTGCAGCAGCACCGTGGTGTGTTTTCTGTGTTCTCCAAGTGAAAATAAGCCTGTCCGGAGCCCGTGGTAGCTCCAGCTGCTTTGGAACACATTCTGCCACACTTGCTCTTTCTGCATGTCTCTAGCAGCCAGAAAGCGCTGTAAAGCGCTCTTTTCTCGAGAAAAGCAACACTCTGGGAAACCTCTGTAACTTTGCTTGCAGCAGCACCTTGGTGTGTTTTCTGTGTTCTCCAAGTGAAAAGAAGCCTGTCCGGAGCCCGTGGTAGCTCCAGCTGCTTTGGAACACATTCTGCCACACTTGCTCTTTCTGCATGTCTCTAGCAGCCAGAAAGCGCTGTAAAGCGCTCTTTTCTCGAGAAAAGCAACACTCTGGGGGACTTCTGTAACTTTGCTTGCAGCAGCACCTTGGTGTGTTTTCTGTGTTCTCCAAGTGAAAATAAGCCTGTCCGGAGCCCGTGGTAGCTCCAGCTGCTTTGGAACACATTCTGCCACACTTGCTCTTTCTGCATGTCTCTAGCAGCCAGAAAGCGCTGTAAAGCGCTCTTTTCTCGAGAAAAGCAACTCTCAGGGGGACTTCTGTAACTTTGCTTGCAGCAGCACCTTGGTGTGTTTTCTGTGTTCTCCAAGTGAAAATAAGCCTGTCCGGAGCCCGTGGTAGCTCCAGCTGCTTTGGAACACATTCTGCCACACTTGCTCTTTCTGCATGTCTCTAGCAGCCAGAAAGCACTGTAAAGCGCTCTTTTCTGGAGAAAAGCAACACTCAGGGGGACTTCTGTAACTTTGCTTGCAGCAGCACCTTGGTGTGTTTTCTTTGTTCTCCAAGTGAAAAGAAGCCTGTCCGGAGCCCGTGGTAGCTCCAGCTGCTTTGGAACACATTCTGCCACACTTGCTCTTTCTGCATGTCTCTAGCAGCCAGAAAGCACTGTAAAGCGCTCTTTTCTCGAGAAAAGCAACACTCAGGGGGACTTCTGTAACTTTGCTTGCAGCAGCACCTTGGTGTGTTTTCTGTGTTCTCCAAGTGAAAAGAAGCCTGTCCGGAGCCCGTGGTAGCTCCAGCTGCTTTGGAACACATTCTGCCACACTTGCTCTTTCTGCATGTCTCTAGCAGCCAGAAAGTGCTGTAAAGCGCTCTTTTCTCGAGAAAAGCAACACTCTGGGAAACCTCTGTAACTTTGCTTGCAGCATCACCGTGGTGTGTTTTCTGTGTTCTCCAAGTGAAAAGAAGCCTGTCCGGAGCCCGTGGTAGCTCCAGCTGCTTTGGAACACATTCTGCCACACTTGCTCTTTCTGCATGTCTCTAGCAGCCAGAAAGCACTGTAAAGCGCTCTTTTCTCGAGAAAAGCAACACTCAGGGGGACTTCTGTAACTTTGCTTGCAGCAGCACCTTGGTGTGTTTTCTTTGTTCTCCAAGTGAAAAGAAGCCTGTCCGGAGCCCGTGGTAGCTCCAGCTGCTTTGGAACACATTCTGCCACACTTGCTCTTTCTGCATGTCTCTAGCAGCCAGAAAGCACTGTAAAGCGCTCTTTTCTCGAGAAAAGCAACACTCAGGGGGACTTCTGTAACTTTGCTTGCAGCAGCACCTTGGTGTGTTTTCTGTGTTCTCCAAGTGAAAATAAGCCTGTCCGGAGCCCGTGGTAGCTCCAGCTGCTTTGGAACACATTCTGCCACACTTGCTCTTTCTGCATGTCTCTAGCAGCCAGAAAGCACTGTAAAGTGCTCTTTTCTCGAGAAAAGCAACACTCAGGGGGATTTCTGTAACTTTGCTTGCAGCAGCACCTTGGTGTGTTTTCTGTGTTCTCCAAATGAAAATAAGCCTGTCCGGAGCCCGTGGTAGCTCCAGCTGCTTTGGAACACATTCTGCCACACTTGCTCTTTCTGCATGTCTCTAGCAGCCAGAAAGCGCTGTAAAGTGCTCTTTTCTCGAGAAAAGCAACACTCAGGGGGACTTCTGTAACTTTGCTTGCAGCAGCACCTTGGTGTGTTTTCTGTGTTCTCCAAGTGAAAAGAAGCCTGTCCGGAGCCCGTGGTAGCTCCAGCTGCTTTGGAACACATTCTGCCACACTTGCTCTTTCTGCATGTCTCTAGCAGCCAGAAAGCGCTGTAAAGCGCTCTTTTCTCGAGAAAAGCAACACTCTGGGAAACCTCTGTAACTTTGCTTGCAGCAGCACCTTGGTGTGTTTTCTGTGTTCTCCAAGTGAAAAGAAGCCTGTCCGGAGCCCGTGGTAGCTCCAGCTGCTTTGGAACACATTCTGCCACACTTGCTCTTTCTGCATGTGTCTAGCAGCCAGAAAGCGCTGTAAAGCGCTCTTTTCTCGAGAAAAGCAACACTCTGGGAAACCTCTGTAACTTTGCTTGCAGCAGCACCTTGGTGTGTTTTCTGTGTTCTCCAAGTGAAAATAAGCCTGTCCGGAGCCCGTGGTAGCTCCAGCTGCTTTGGAACACATTCTGCCACACTTGCTCTTTCTGCATGTCTCTAGCAGCCAGAAAGCGCTGTAAAGTGCTCTTTTCTCGAGAAAAGCAACACTCAGGGGGACTTCTGTAACTTTGCTTGCAGCAGCACCTTGGTGTGTTTTCTGTGTTCTCCAAGTGAAAAGAAGCCTGTCCGGAGCCCGTGGTAGCTCCAGCTGCTTTGGAACACATTCTGCCACACTTGCTCTTTCTGCATGTCTCTAGCAGCCAGAAAGCGCTGTAAAGCGCTCTTTTCTCGAGAAAAGCAACACTCTGGGAAACCTCTGTAACTTTGCTTGCAGCAGCACCTTGGTGTGTTTTCTGTGTTCTCCAAGTGAAAAGAAGCCTGTCCGGAGCCCGTGGTAGCTCCAGCTGCTTTGGAACACATTCTGCCACACTTGCTCTTTCTGCATGTCTCTAGCAGCCAGAAAGCGCTGTAAAGCGCTCTTTTCTCGAGAAAAGCAACACTCTGGGAAACCTCTGTAACTTTGCTTGCAGCAGCACCTTGGTGTGTTTTCTGTGTTCTCCAAGTGAAAAGAAGCCTGTCCGGAGCCCGTGGTAGCTCCAGCTGCTTTGGATCACATTCTGCCACACTTGCTCTTTCTGCATGTCTCTAGCAGCCAGAAAGCGCTGTAAAGCGCTCTTTTCTCGAGAAAAGCAACACTCTGGGAAACCTCTGTAACTTTGCTTGCAGCAGCACCTTGGTGTGTTTTCTGTGTTCTCCAAGTGAAAAGAAGCCTGTCCGGAGCCCGTGGTAGCTCCAGCTGCTTTGGAACACATTCTGCCACACTTGCTCTTTCTGCATGTCTCTAGCAGCCAGAAAGCGCTGTAAAGCGCTCTTTTCTCGAGAAAAGCAACACTCTGGGAAACCTCTGTAACTTTGCTTGCAGCAGCACCTTGGTGTGTTTTCTGTGTTCTCCAAGTGAAAAGAAGCCTGTCCGGAGCCCGTGGTAGCTCCAGCTGCTTTGGAACACATTCTGCCACACTTGCTCTTTCTGCATGTCTCTAGCAGCCAGAAAGCGCTGTAAAGCGCTCTTTTCTCGAGAAAAGCAACACTCTGGGAAACCTCTGTAACTTTGCTTGCAGCAGCACCTTGGTGTGTTTTCTGTGTTCTCCAAGTGAAAATAAGCCTGTCCGGAGCCCGTGGTAGCTCCAGCTGCTTTGGAACACATTCTGCCACACTTGCTCTTTCTGCATGTCTCTAGCAGCCAGAAAGCGCTGTAAAGCGCTCTTTTCTCGAGAAAAGCAACACTCTGGGAAACCTCTGTAACTTTGCTTGCAGCAGCACCTTGGTGTGTTTTCTGTGTTCTCCAAGTGAAAAGAAGCCTGTCCGGAGCCCGTGGTAGCTCCAGCTGCTTTGGAACACATTCTGCCACACTTGCTCTTTCTGCATGTCTCTAGCAGCCAGAAAGCACTGTAAAGCGCTCTTTTCTCGAGAAAAGCAACACTCTGGGGGACTTCTGTAACTTTGCTTGCAGCAGCACCTTGGTGTGTTTTCTGTGTTCTCCAAGTGAAAATAAGCCTGTCCGGAGCCCGTGGTAGCTCCAGCTGCTTTGGAACACATTCTGCCACACTTGCTCTTTCTGCATGTCTCTAGCAGCCAGAAAGCGCTGTAAAGCGCTCTTTTCTCGAGAAAAGCAACACTCAGGGGGACTTCTGTAACTTTGCTTGCAGCAGCACCTTGGTGTGTTTTCTGTGTTCTCCAAGTGAAAAGAAGCCTGTCCGGAGCCCGTGGTAGCTCCAGCTGCTTTGGAACACATTCTGCCACGCTTGCTCTTTCTGCATGTCTCTAGCAGCCAGAAAGCGCTGTAAAGCGCTCTTTTCTCGAGAAAAGCAACACTCTGGGAAACCTCTGTAACTTTGCTTGCAGCAGCACCTTGGTGTGTTTTCTGTGTTCTCCAAGTGAAAAGAAGCCTGTCCGGAGCCCGTGGTAGCTCCAGCTGCTTTGGAACACATTCTGCCACACTTGCTCTTTCTGCATGTCTCTAGCAGCCAGAAAGCGCTGTAAAGCGCTCTTTTCTCGAGAAAAGCAACACTCTGGGAAACCTCTGTAACTTTGCTTGCAGCAGCACCTTGGTGTGTTTTCTGTGTTCTCCAAGTGAAAATAAGCCTGTCCGGAGCCCGTGGTAGCTCCAGCTGCTTTGGAACACATTCTGCCACACTTGCTCTTTCTGCATGTCTCTAGCAGCCAGAAAGCACTGTAAAGTGCTCTTTTCTCGAGAAAAGCAACACTCAGGGGACTTCTGTAACTTTGCTTGCAGCAGCACCTTGGTGTGTTTTCTGTGTTCTCCAAGTGAAAATAAGCCTGTCCGGAGCCCGTGGTAGCTCCAGCTGCTTTGGAACACATTCTGCCACACTTGCTCTTTCTGCATGTCTCTAGCAGCCAGAAAGCGCTGTAAAGCGCTCTTTTCTCGAGAAAAGCAACACTCTGGGAAACCTCTGTAACTTTGCTTGCAGCAGCACCTTGGTGTGTTTTCTGTGTTCTCCAAGTGAAAATAAGCCTGTCCGGAGCCCGTGGTAGCTCCAGCTGCTTTGGAACACATTCTGCCACACTTGCTCTTTCTGCATGTCTCTAGCAGCCAGAAAGCGCTGTAAAGCGCTCTTTTCTCGAGAAAAGCAACACTCTGGGAAACCTCTGTAACTTTGCTTGCAGCAGCACCTTGGTGTGTTTTCTGTGTTCTCCAAGTGAAAAGAAGCCTGTCCGGAGCCCGTGGTAGCTCCAGCTGCTTTGGAACACATTCTGCCACACTTGCTCTTTCTGCATGTCTCTAGCAGCCAGAAAGCGCTGTAAAGCGCTCTTTTCTCGAGAAAAGCAACACTCTGGGAAACCTCTGTAACTTTGCTTGCAGCAGCACCTTGGTGTGTTTTCTGTGTTCTCCAAGTGAAAATAAGCCTGTCCGGAGCCCGTGGTAGCTCCAGCTGCTTTGGAACACATTCTGCCACACTTGCTCTTTCTGCATGTCTCTAGCAGCCAGAAAGCGCTGTAAAGCGCTCTTTTCTCGAGAAAAGCAACACTCTGGGAAACCTCTGTAACTTTGCTTGCAGCAGCACCTTGGTGTGTTTTCTGTGTTCTCCAAGTGAAAAGAAGCCTGTCCGGAGCCCGTGGTAGCTCCAGCTGCTTTGGAACACATTCTGCCACACTTGCTCTTTCTGCATGTCTCTAGCAGCCAGAAAGCGCTGTAAAGCGCTCTTTTCTCGAGAAAAGCAACACTCTGGGAAACCTCTGTAACTTTGCTTGCAGCAGCACCTTGGTGTGTTTTCTGTGTTCTCCAAGTGAAAAGAAGCCTGTCCGGAGCCCGTGGTAGCTCCAGCTGCTTTGGAACACATTCTGCCACACTTGCTCTTTCTGCATGTCTCTAGCAGCCAGAAAGCGCTGTAAAGCGCTCTTTTCTCGAGAAAAGCAACACTCTGGGAAACCTCTGTAACTTTGCTTGCAGCAGCACCTTGGTGTGTTTTCTGTGTTCTCCAAGTGAAAAGAAGCCTGTCCGGAGCCCGTGGTAGCTCCAGCTGCTTTGGAACACATTCTGCCACACTTGCTCTTTCTGCATGTCTCTAGCAGCCAGAAAGCGCTGTAAAGCGCTCTTTTCTCGAGAAAAGCAACACTCTGGGAAACCTCTGTAACTTTGCTTGCAGCAGCACCTTGGTGTGTTTTCTGTGTTCTCCAAGTGAAAAGAAGCCTGTCCGGAGCCCGTGGTAGCTCCAGCTGCTTTGGAACACATTCTGCCACACTTGCTCTTTCTGCATGTCTCTAGCAGCCAGAAAGCGCTGTAAAGCGCTCTTTTCTCGAGAAAAGCAACACTCTGGGAAACCTCTGTAACTTTGCTTGCAGCAGCACCTTGGTGTGTTTTCTGTGTTCTCCAAGTGAAAAGAAGCCTGTCCGGAGCCCGTGGTAGCTCCAGCTGCTTTGGAACACATTCTGCCACACTTGCTCTTTCTGCATGTCTCTAGCAGCCAGAAAGCGCTGTAAAGCGCTCTTTTCTCGAGAAAAGCAACACTCTGGGAAACCTCTGTAACTTTGCTTGCAGCAGCACCTTGGTGTGTTTTCTGTGTTCTCCAAGTGAAAAGAAGCCTGTCCGGAGCCCGTGGTAGCTCCAGCTGCTTTGGAACACATTCTGCCACACTTGCTCTTTCTGCATGTCTCTAGCAGCCAGAAAGCGCTGTAAAGCGCTCTTTTCTCGAGAAAAGCAACACTCTGGGGAACCTCTGTAACTTTGCTTGCAGCAGCACCTTGGTGTGTTTTCTGTGTTCTCCAAGTGAAAAGAAGCCTGTCCGGAGCCCGTGGTAGCTCCAGCTGCTTTGGAACACATTCTGCCACACTTGCTCTTTCTGCATGTCTCTAGCAGCCAGAAAGCGCTGTAAAGCGCTCTTTTCTCGAGAAAAGCAACACTCTGGGAAACCTCTGTAACTTTGCTTGCAGCAGCACCTTGGTGTGTTTTCTGTGTTCTCCAAGTGAAAAGAAGCCTGTCCGGAGCCCGTGGTAGCTCCAGCTGCTTTGGAACACATTCTGCCACACTTGCTCTTTCTGCATGTCTCTAGCAGCCAGAAAGCGCTGTAAAGCGCTCTTTTCTCGAGAAAAGCAACACTCTGGGAAACCTCTGTAACTTTGCTTGCAGCAGCACCTTGGTGTGTTTTCTGTGTTCTCCAAGTGAAAAGAAGCCTGTCCGGAGCCCCGTGGTAGCTCCAGCTGCTTTGGAACACATTCTGCCACACTTGCTCTTTCTGCATGTCTCTAGCAGCCAGAAAGCACTGTAAAGTGCTCTTTTCTCGAGAAAAGCAACACTCAGGGGGACTTCTGTAACTTTGCTTGCAGCAGCACCTTGGTGTGTTTTCTGTGTTCTCCAAGTGAAAAGAAGCCTGTCCGGAGCCCGTGGTAGCTCCAGCTGCTTTGGAACACATTCTGCCACACTTGCTCTTTCTGCATGTCTCTAGCAGCCAGAAAGCGCTGTAAAGCGCTCTTTTCTCGAGAAAAGCAACACTCTGGGAAACCTCTGTAACTTTGCTTGCAGCAGCACCTTGGTGTGTTTTCTGTGTTCTCCAAGTGAAAAGAAGCCTGTCCGGAGCCCGTGGTAGCTCCAGCTGCTTTGGAACACATTCTGCCACACTTGCTCTTTCTGCATGTCTCTAGCAGCCAGAAAGCACTGTAAAGTGCTCTTTTCTCGAGAAAAGCAACACTCAGGGGGACTTCTGTAACTTTGCTTGCAGCAGCACCTTGGTGTGTTTTCTGTGTTCTCCAAGTGAAAATAAGCCTGTCCGGAGCCCGTGGTAGCTCCAGCTGCTTTGGAACACATTCTGCCACACTTGCTCTTTCTGCATGTCTCTAGCAGCCAGAAAGCGCTGTAAAGCGCTCTTTTCTCGAGAAAAGCAACACTCTGGGAAACCTCTGTAACTTTGCTTGCAGCAGCACCTTGGTGTGTTTTCTGTGTTCTCCAAGTGAAAAGAAGCCTGTCCGGAGCCCGTGGTAGCTCCAGCTGCTTTGGAACACATTCTGCCACACTTGCTCTTTCTGCATGTCTCTAGCAGCCAGAAAGCGCTGTAAAGCGCTCTTTTCTCGAGAAAAGCAACACTCTGGGAAACCTCTGTAACTTTGCTTGCAGCAGCACCTTGGTGTGTTTTCTGTGTTCTCCAAGTGAAAATAAGCCTGTCCGGAGCCCGTGGTAGCTCCAGCTGCTTTGGAACACATTCTGCCACACTTGCTCTTTCTGCATGTCTCTAGCAGCCAGAAAGCGCTGTAAAGCGCTCTTTTCTCGAGAAAAGCAACACTCTGGGAAACCTCTGTAACTTTGCTTGCAGCAGCACCTTGGTGTGTTTTCTGTGTTCTCCAAGTGAAAAGAAGCCTGTCCGGAGCCCGTGGTAGCTCCAGCTGCTTTGGAACACATTCTGCCACACTTGCTCTTTCTGCATGTCTCTAGCAGCCAGAAAGCGCTGTAAAGCGCTCTTTTCTCGAGAAAAGCAACACTCTGGGAAACCTCTGTAACTTTGCTTGCAGCAGCACCTTGGTGTGTTTTCTGTGTTCTCCAAGTGAAAAGAAGACTGTCCGGAGCCCGTGGTAGCTCCAGCTGCTTTGGAACACATTCTGCCACACTTGCTCTTTCTGCATGTCTCTAGCAGCCAGAAAGCGCTGTAAAGCGCTCTTTTCTCGAGAAAAGCAACACTCTGGGAAACCTCTGTAACTTTGCTTGCAGCAGCACCTTGGTGTGTTTTCTGTGTTCTCCAAGTGAAAAGAAGCCTGTCCGGAGCCCGTGGTAGCTCCAGCTGCTTTGGAACACATTCTGCCACACTTGCTCTTTCTGCATGTCTCTAGCAGCCAGAAAGCGCTGTAAAGCGCTCTTTTCTCGAGAAAAGCAACACTCAGGGGGACTTCTGTAACTTTGCTTGCAGCAGCACCTTGGTGTGTTTTCTGTGTTCTCCAAGTGAAAATAAGCCTGTCCGGAGCCCGTGGTAGCTCCAGCTGCTTTGGAACACATTCTGCCACACTTGCTCTTTCTGCATGTCTCTAGCAGCCAGAAAGCGCTGTAAAGCGCTCTTTTCTCGAGAAAAGCAACACTCTGGGAAACCTCTGTAACTTTGCTTGCAGCAGCACCTTGGTGTGTTTTCTGTGTTCTCCAAGTGAAAAGAAGCCTGTCCGGAGCCCGTGGTAGCTCCAGCTGCTTTGGAACACATTCTGCCACACTTGCTCTTTCTGCATGTCTCTAGCAGCCAGAAAGCACTGTAAAGTGCTCTTTTCTCGAGAAAAGCAACACTCTGGGAAACTTCTGTAACTTTGCTTGCAGCAGCACCTTGGTGTGTTTTCTGTGTTCTCCAAGTGAAAATAAGCCTGTCCGGAGCCCGTGGTAGCTCCAGCTGCTTTGGAACACATTCTGCCACACTTGCTCTTTCTGCATGTCTCTAGCAGCCAGAAAGCGCTGTAAAGTGCTCTTTTCTCGAGAAAAGCAACACTCAGGGGGACTTCTGTAACTTTGCTTGCAGCAGCACCTTGGTGTGTTTTCTGTGTTCTCCAAGTGAAAAGAAGCCTGTCCGGAGCCCGTGGTAGCTCCAGCTGCTTTGGAACACATTCTGCCACACTTGCTCTTTCTGCATGTCTCTAGCAGCCAGAAAGCGCTGTAAAGCGCTCTTTTCTCGAGAAAAGCAACACTCTGGGAAACCTCTGTAACTTTGCTTGCAGCAGCACCTTGGTGTGTTTTCTGTGTTCTCCAAGTGAAAATAAGCCTGTCCGGAGCCCGTGGTAGCTCCAGCTGCTTTGGAACACATTCTGCCACACTTGCTCTTTCTGCATGTCTCTAGCAGCCAGAAAGCGCTGTAAAGCGCTCTTTTCTCGAGAAAAGCAACACTCTGGGAAACCTCTGTAACTTTGCTTGCAGCAGCACCTTGGTGTGTTTTCTGTGTTCTCCAAGTGAAAAGAAGCCTGTCCGGAGCCCGTGGTAGCTCCAGCTGCTTTGGAACACATTCTGCCACACTTGCTCTTTCTGCATGTCTCTAGCAGCCAGAAAGCACTGTAAAGTGCTCTTTTCTCGAGAAAAGCAACACTCAGGGGGATTTCTGTAACTTTGCTTGCAGCAGCACCTTGGTGTGTTTTCTGTGTTCTCCAAGTGAAAAGAAGCCTGTCCGGAGCCCGTGGTAGCTCCAGCTGCTTTGGAACACATTCTGCCACACTTGCTCTTTCTGCATGTCTCTAGCAGCCAGAAAGCGCTGTAAAGTGCTCTTTTCTCGAGAAAAGCAACACTCAGGGGGACTTCTGTAACTTTGCTTGCAGCAGCACCTTGGTGTGTTTTCTGTGTTCTCCAAGTGAAAAGAAGCCTGTCCGGAGCCCGTGGTAGCTCCAGCTGCTTTGGAACACATTCTGCCACGCTTGCTCTTTCTGCATGTCTCTAGCAGCCAGAAAGCGCTGTAAAGCGCTCTTTTCTCGAGAAAAGCAACACTCTGGGAAACCTCTGTAACTTTGCTTGCAGCAGCACCTTGGTGTGTTTTCTGTGTTCTCCAAGTGAAAAGAAGCCTGTCCGGAGCCCGTGGTAGCTCCAGCTGCTTTGGAACACATTCTGCCACACTTGCTCTTTCTGCATGTCTCTAGCAGCCAGAAAGCGCTGTAAAGCGCTCTTTTCTCGAGAAAAGCAACACTCTGGGAAACCTCTGTAACTTTGCTTGCAGCAGCACCTTGGTGTGTTTTCTGTGTTCTCCAAGTGAAAAGAAGCCTGTCCGGAGCCCGTGGTAGCTCCAGCTGCTTTGGAACACATTCTGCCACACTTGCTCTTTCTGCATGTCTCTAGCAGCCAGAAAGCGCTGTAAAGCGCTCTTTTCTCGAGAAAAGCAACACTCTGGGAAACCTCTGTAACTTTGCTTGCAGCAGCACCTTGGTGTGTTTTCTGTGTTCTCCAAGTGAAAAGAAGCCTGTCCGGAGCCCGTGGTAGCTCCAGCTGCTTTGGAACACATTCTCTGCCACACTTGCTCTTTCTGCATGTCTCTAGCAGCCAGAAAGCGCTGTAAAGCGCTCTTTTCTCGAGAAAAGCAACACTCTGGGAAACCTCTGTAACTTTGCTTGCAGCAGCACCTTGGTGTGTTTTCTGTGTTCTCCAAGTGAAAAGAAGCCTGTCCGGAGCCCGTGGTAGCTCCAGCTGCTTTGGAACACATTCTGCCACACTTGCTCTTTCTGCATGTCTCTAGCAGCCAGAAAGCGCTGTAAAGCGCTCTTTTCTCGAGAAAAGCAACACTCTGGGAAACCTCTGTAACTTTGCTTGCAGCAGCACCTTGGTGTGTTTTCTGTGTTCTCCAAGTGAAAAGAAGCCTGTCCGGAGCCCGTGGTAGCTCCAGCTGCTTTGGAACACTTCTGCCACACTTGCTCTTTCTGCATGTCTCTAGCAGCCAGAAAGCGCTGTAAAGCGCTCTTTTCTCGAGAAAAGCAACACTCTGGGAAACCTCTGTAACTTTGCTTGCAGCAGCACCTTGGTGTGTTTTCTGTGTTTTCCAAGTGAAAATAAGCCTGTCCGGAGCCCGTGGTAGCTCCAGCTGCTTTGGAACACATTCTGCCACACTTGCTCTTTCTGCATGTCTCTAGCAGCCAGAAAGCACTGTAAAGTGCTCTTTTCTCGAGAAAAGCAACACTCAGGGGGACTTCTGTAACTTTACTTGCAGCAGCACCTTGGTGTGTTTTCTGTGTTCTCCTAGTGAAAATAAGCCTGTCCGGAGCCCGTGGTAGCTCCAGCTGCTTTGGAACACATTCTGCCACACTTGCTCTTTCTGCATGTCTCTAGCAGCCAGAAAGCGCTGTAAAGCGCTCTTTTCTCGAGAAAAGCAACTCTCAGGGGGACTTCTGTAACTTTGCTTGCAGCAGCACCTTGGTGTGTTTTCTGTGTTCTCCAAGTGAAAATAAGCCTGTCCGGAGCCCGTGGTAGCTCCAGCTGCTTTGGAACACATTCTGCCACACTTGCTCTTTCTGCATGTCTCTAGCAGCCAGAAAGCACTGAAAAGCGCTCTTTTCTCGAGAAAAGCAACACTCTGGGAAACCTCTGTAACTTTGCTTGCAGCAGCACCTTGGTGTGTTTTCTGTGTTCTCCAAGTGAAAAGAAGCCTGTCCGGAGCCCGTGGTAGCTCCAGCTGCTTT